>NC_088871.1:29721356-30021356 GCF_032884065.1 Artemia franciscana
AGTAGAGAGATCGGGATAAAAGCTGGTAGGAAAAATAAGCACCAGTCCTCGATACGTGATTGACATAACCGGAACGGATTCGCTCTCTTTGGGGGAAATGGGGGGAGGTATTTAAAAAAAAGGTATTTTTAAGTTACGAAGGAGTGATCGGATCTAAATGAAATTTCATATTTAGAAGGACCTCGTAACTTAGATCTCTTATTTTAAATCCCGACCGGATCCAGTGTCGATGGGGGGAGTTGGGGGGGGGGGGGGTTCAGAAATCTTGGAAATGGCTAAGAGTGGAGATATCAGGATGAAACTTAGTGGAAAGAATAAGCACAAGTCTAAGATACGTGACTGACATAACCGGACCGGTCCACTCGCTTTAGGAGTTTTTTTTGGGGGGGGGGGGCGGGGGGGTAATTCGGAAAAATTAGAAAAAATGAGATATTTGTAACTTACGAACGGGTGATCAGATCTTAATGGAATTTGATATTTAGAAGCATCTTGTGCTTCAGAGCTCTTATTTTAAATTAAATAAAAAATAAGTTATTTTTAACTGAAAGTAAGGAGCGACATTAAATTTTAAAACGAACAGAAATTACTCCGTATATGAAAGGAACATTTTTTTTGCTAAATGGCTTTCTCATTGTTTTAATCGGAAGATTTTGAGAAAAAAGGCGCAAGGGAGGAGGCCTAGTTGCCCTCCAATTTCTTGATTACTTAAAAAGGCAACTAGAACTTTAAATTTTTTACGAACGTTTTCATTAGTAAAATATATACGTAACTTACGAATGAACTTACGCAACGAACTTCTATATTCGTATGTTTTTATTGCGTATATAAGAGGGTTCACCCTCTCGTCAATGCCTCCCTCTTTACACTAAAGCTCAAATTTTGTCCCAATTCCTTAAGAATGACCCCTGAATCACAAAGGCCGTAGAATAAATAGTTGAAATTACTAAAAATACTTTAGCTTAAAGAGCAAGGTATTACGAGGAGGTAAACCCCTCATATGCGTAATAATTTCTGTTCGTTTTAAGTTTTAATGCTGCTCCTTACCTTCAGTTGAAAAAACTTTTCATATTTATTTTTCATTGTTTTTTTAAATAATGCTAGAAAATTCCCCCCCCCCCTTCATTAAAATTCTCTTCCCCCATGACAAATTCCTTCATGGAAAGATCATCCCACATAACCCCCCTCAACTTCTCCCCTCCCAAACCAAAAAAAAACTGAAATCGTCTGTAGACTTCCCAATAATCATTACTATACGTAAATATAGGTCGAAGTTTGTGACTTGCAGCCCCTCCGACGGGGACTGTGGGCGAGTAAGTCGTCCACAAAGACATAGTTATTAGGTTTTCGACTATGATGAATTAAAAGGGCTATCTCAGAATTTTGATCCGGTGACTTTGAGAAAAAATGAGCGTGGTAGGGGTCTAGGTGCCCTCGAATATTTTTGGTCGCTTAAAAAGGGCATTAGAACTTTTAATTTCCGTTAGAATGAGCCCTCTCGCGACATTTTAGGACCACTGAGTCGATACGATCACCCCTGGGAAAACACATCCGTGTCTTCCTGTCTTCTGGCAAAAAATGTGAAATTCCACATTTTTGTAGATAGGAGCTTGATACTTCTACAATAAAGTTCTCTGATACGCTGAATTTGATGGAGTAATTTCCGTTAAGATCGTATGACTTTTAGGGGGTGTCTTCCCCTATTTTCTAAAATGAGGCAAATTTTCTCAGGCTCGTAACTTTTGATGGGAAGACTAATCTTGATGAAATTTATATATTTAAAATCAGAATTAAAATGCGATTCTTTCCATGTAACTATTGGTATAAAATTCCGTTTTTTAGAATTTCGGTTACTACTGAGCCAGGTCGCCCCTTACTACAGTTCGTTACCACGAACTGTTTGATCCCGACCATTTCCAGTGACATTGGAAGAAGTTGGAGGGGGAAACCGGAAATCTTGGAAAACCTGAAAATTGAGGAATCTTTATCTTACGAATGGGTGATCAGATCTTAATGAAACTTGATATATAGAAATATTTTATATCTCAAATGCTCCATTTTCAATTCAAATCGGATCCGGGGACAGGGGGTTGGAGGGAGGAACAGAAATCTTGGAAAACGCTTAGAGTGGAGAGAACGGGATGAAACTTGATGGGAAGAATAAGCACAAGTTTTAGATATGTGACTGACATAATTGGAACGGATCCAATCTCTTTCGGGTATTTGGAGGGGGGGGTGTTAATTTGGAAAAATTAGAAAAATCGAGCTATTTTTAACTTAAGAACGGGTGACCGGATCTTAATGAAATTTGATATTTAGAAAGAACTCATGTGTCAGAGCTCTTATTTTAAATCCCGGCCAGATCTGGTGACATTGGGCCAGTTGGAGTGGGAAACGGGAAATCTTGGAAAAGGTCTAGAGTGGAGAAATCGGGGTGAAACTTGGTGGATAGAATAAGCAAATGTCGTAGATACTTGATTGATATAACCGGACTGAATCCGCTCTCTTAGGGGAATTTAGGGGGGGGGTCCAGTGCTTTTTCGAGTTTGGTGCTTCTGGACGTGCTAGGACGATGAAAATTGGTAGGTGTGTCAGGCAAAGTCGTTTTCTCCGATTTGACCATTTGGGAGGCTAAAGGGAGAGGAAAAATTAAAAAAATGAGATACTTTTAGCTTACGAGTAGGTGATCGGATCTTAATAAATTTTGATATTTAAAAGGACCTCGTGCCTCAGAGCTCTTATTTTAAATCCCAACCGGCATTAAGCCTCTGATTTTCCTTTTAAGTTAATCTATTGATTCTTAGAATTTCGCTAGAGCTCATGCCATATGCCTTGTGCCTTAGGTTCCAAAGAACTTATAAATGTAAATTTCAAGCCGGTTAGAAAAAATTATATTTTGGCCCTTTTCAGGACCCCATTTTCAGGAAAACGAACATTTTTCTTTCTTTGCGCATTGGGGTTTCCTTGAAAAAAGGACTATTCAACTATGCTGAAAAAAAAATGGCTCAGATTTTAAAAAATCTCAGATTTTGATTGGATGTGTCTGGAGAATAAATGGGCTTGGGGTGAGGGCTGCTTGGCCTTCGATTACTTTTGACTCTTAATAAGGGCACTAGAACCTTTAATTTCCGACTGAATGAGCTCCTTTTTAAGTTTCTAGGATATTGCTATCCATAATAGCGCTGCGCTACGTATGATATTACTTATATGCCCTTAAAAAAATTGCAAGCATACAGTTTTTTTTTTTAAATTGAAACTCCCCTAAGCATTCCCTAAAAGTTTCAATATTAATAGTATACAGATAGTGCCTTCTGGTTAGTTCAAAATCTGCCTGAGCTTACCCTTGAAGATCCAGGTAATTAGTTTACGCCACTCCCAAGATCTTGTGTCATCCTTTTGACAATATACATACACATAGTCGTTTTGAATTAGTTCTAAACCCGCCTAAATATTCTTTAAAACCTTCACCTTAATAACCTTAGCTTGCGCAGCAGCACAAGCAGCACCAGTAGTAGTATGCACATAGTACCTTTGGTTTTCTTCAACACATTCTGAAAGTTTCAACTTATATCATAAACCGTTCCTGAAGCAATGCTGATAAACCCTCTTAACAACCTGAATACATATTGTGTTTTGATTTGATTCAGTGCTGTATAAATGTTCCCCAGAATTTTGGCATTAGTACCCTTAGTTTTAGCAGCAGTAGTGATAGTAAGGACAGTAGAGGTAGTAGAAGCAGTCATATTAGGATGAAAATATTGACTTTTGGTCAGTTCAACATTTACCGCAACAAGCCCTGCAAGCTACAAATTCTCACATCAAACCATTCTTAAAATAATATTGATACACCTTTTTGACATCCTATGCACTAGTTGTAGGAATATTTGTAGCAAGTACTAGTTCTAGAACTAGTAGTAGTATCGACTGTAATAACACTAGCACTAATAGCAGCAAAAGCATTAACATATCATCTTTGGTCAGTTGAAAGTCCCTCTCATCAAGCCCTGGAAGTTTTAACTTGATACAATTAGCCATTACTATGACATTGCCAATATGCTCTTTTGATAACCTGTATATTCACAGTTTTAATTTAGTTCAAGTTCTCCCTCAACACTTCCTGAAATTTTCATTTTAATACTCTTAATCTTACAAGTAGTTGCAATAGAAGTACTAGTTGGAGTAGTAGTAGCAGTAAAAGTAGCAGTGGTATTAGTAGGGGCGTGCACATATTGCATTTTGGTAAATTGATCTTCCCCTTTAAGCATTCACTGAAGGTTCCGAATTAATACCCAAATACATTTTTGAGATAAGCCCTTTTGACGACCAGGGTGTTGTCAGAATACGGCCTTTTGACCCTTTTGATGCCATTATCTTCTTAATACTATTAGCCTTACAAGTAGTTCCAACAGAAGTAATAGTTCGAATAGTTTAGTAGTAGCAGTAAAAGTAGCAGTGGTATTAATATTAGAAGGACCATGCACATTTTGCCTTTTGGTCAATTGATCCCCTCTTTCAGCATTCTCTGAAAGATCCATTTTAATACCCGAATCCATTCTTAGGATACACCTTTTTGACAATCTGCATGCATATAGCGTTTTGATTTAGTTCAAATTTCCCCTCAAGACTCTCTCAAATTTTCACCTTTAATACGCTTACCTTAATAGTAATAGCATCGCAGTTACGAGTAAAGGTTACAGTAACAGCGTAATATTAGTAGTACTACTAACAGTAGTAGCAGCAGTATTAATTGCAATAGTGGCATGTACATGTTGCCTTTTGATCAGTTGAATATCCCCTTCACGATGCCCGGAAGTTTCATCATGATTTTCATCATGATACGGTAAGTCGTTCCAAAAATATTTCTAATACGCCTTTTTGATTATTCGTATACGCATTGTGTGTTTTGATTTAGTTCAACCTTCCCCTGCATATAACGTATTTTGATTTATTTTAAAACTCCCCTCAACATCCTCTGGAATGCTGTTTGACTTTTTGGAAAGTAAAGGTCAAACAGGCCCACCTTTCTCAATAACAAATTCTATATCTAAACAATGAACGAACTGTTTAACTTTCAGCCCTTGTCTAAGGGTTCTGGGGGAGGGTGACATAATAACTAAGACATAATTACTGGATTTTTCAACTATGCCCAACAAAGTGGGTATCTCAAAATTTTGATAGGATGTGTTTGGGTAAATGAAGGGAGTGGGGTTGCCTTCCAATCACTTTTTACTCTTAAAAAGACCACTAGAATTTTCAATTTGCAATCGAGTGATTTCCTTTCGAAGTTTCTGTAACAAATCTATCTAAACGAAGTGAATTGGTCAGACAAAAAAAAATATATTGTGCCCAATTCACAATTTACTTAGGCAGCGCTATCGCGCTGGATACGATTGAACTTACAGCCGTAAGTCCTTAAGCCAAGGTAAGGTAAACCTATTAATACCAGTAGCTACCGCAAAATTGCAACTCTAACCAATGGAGAGCTGAGGTTGATGTGTCAGCTGAATACATAAATAATTGGAGAGTAACAAAAATAGTAAAAAAAAGGACCTTAATGTAAAGAAAGTTGGGATAAGGGTTCTTGCCCCCCCCCCTAAATGGGTAAAAAATTGTAAAGTCTATTGGCGCTCTTGTGTCCCGCCTAAGGGTGCCTACATGTGGTCAACCCACTGTAAAGCTGTTGCTTTAAACTTAAACTGACCGAAAAAAATAACTAAAAAAAAAAAAAACGAAAAAAAAAATACTTGGATAGACGGTTTAATATTAATTACTGATAATTATTCCCTTAAAGTCTTAAAAACTTCTAATATATTAAAGTAAAAAAAGTTGAAAAATTAAAAATTCATTTTGTTTTCAGTAGAGTGCAAATTATATTCTGGTCTTAAGAAGGCGTGGGGCTCGTCAGCCCTACTAACATAAGTTTTGGCTTGTTTTGAGTTTAACTCGGTTATTCATTGTAATTTTTTTTTCCTTTTGGGTATAATTTATTTATTGACCGTGATTTGTGGTAGTTTCAAACTTGGAAAATTATTTGACTTTATTTCTTCTCATTCTAATTCAATGTAGCTATTTACTTTTAGAAGAAAAAAAACTTATTTTGCGGAAACTTTTAAAATTAATACCAATCCGAAACAAAAAGCTGTTCAGGCATTTTTCAGCCCATAGAACACCCACCCACCCAGAAAAATCTGAAGTCCTCTTGGCCCAGGAACTATCCCTAAAAATTTAAACCAATCAGACAGCCAAGATCAAACTTTTCCGCCTTATTTGATACTACAGAAATCTGTCTCTGAACACTGGCCAATTTTCAAAATTAAGCACCCTTACCCATGGGCTGCATGTGGCATGTTTTTTTCACCTGCCGATTATTTTTTAGGAAAGTTTTCGTTACATATAAAGATACTTACACGTGACTTGAAATCCTGAGGTCAGGGATTCAAGTCCTGGTGTCGTTGGTTATTTGGTTTGGGACGGGAATCAATGGCGTGACTCTGTAAGCTCAGTCGACGTCGACTCAGCTCAAAATGGGTCCTGGAGAGATCTGGGGAGGAAAACACAGGAAGCGTCGGATAATTTGTCCCCAAACACGCCTTGCACTCCCGGCCGAATGCATCGAATCAGGAGATGGGTACTTGCGCGACGCAGACCATTGGTCCGCATGCAAAAAAGTTTTTCTTTTTCAAGTTAATAAAATTCTCTGTCTGTGATGGAATATCTTTTATCACTTCACATATATTCTGCCTATCATAGACGCTTCACAAACCTTATATTTGCATTGAAACCAAATAGCAACTGAGCAACAGAAGAACCTACAAGATATGCACACTGGAAACCCTCTCAGGTCCAAACAAAAATAACTCTACTTACCTATTATGTGAATAGTTTTGTCCTTTTTATTGTGTGCACGCCCGATGAGAAAATTCTCCGGCTTTACGTCTCTGTAGATAAGATGCCTCTTATGAACATACTCAATTCGGTCGAGCTATAAGAAAAGAATTAAAATAAAGTATATACATAGTTGAAATGCAACCAATATTTACCACAACTTGTCGTGGCCGGACACAGTCTCCTCAGCTTTGTTTAAAAAAAAAAGAAATTGTTTCGAACCTTTTTTTAATTATTCGACAACATCGTCCAACTAGCCATCCGCTTTTCCAGCGTATTTTACAGAAAGCTTTTATTTGTTTATCTTTTTTGTACATGTATTTTCCCATATGCATTTTTTCTATATGTTTTTCCATACATATATTTTTTAAGCACAAAATAAAAATTTTATCCATAAAATCATAATTAGACAACCGAGAAAAGGATACACTGAAAATAATTAAAAATCCAAAGCAATATTGAAAATTAAAACGAACAGAAATTATACTGTATATGAATGAGAGCTGCCCCTTCCTCAACCCTCCCTCTTTACGCTAAAGTATTGGTTTTTTTTTTTAATACTTCTCATTCAAAATGGACATTCAATTGTGTTTGAGTAGTCTTTCCTAAAGAATCACGACAAAAGGTCAAACTTTACCGTAAAGAGCGACGGTTGAGGAAAATGCAGCCACTCTTATATACAGACTAGTTCCTATTTGTTTGAAATTTCATTGTTACTCCTTTCTTTCAGTTAAAAACTTGTTGCTGTTCTCTTACTTATCGTTTTTCAACTTATTCCAGGGAATCCCTATTCCTTCCTCACCCTGTGTAACATTTCTTCTTGGGAATTCCCCCGGAAACTTTCCTCTCCACAGAAAATTCTATCTATGAAAAATCTTCCCCCTCCCTTCCTGCGGGAGCTTGAACCAAAAAATGTCCGTATATTTCCCATTAGCATATACTGTAAGTGAACAATGTGGGCAAATTATGTAACTTACATTCCTTACCCCAGGGACTATGGAGAGTCATGTCATCACCACAAGCACAGTTATTGGACTTTTCAACTATGCTGAATTAAATGGCTATCTTCAAATTATGATCAGATGTCTTTTGGGGAAAACGGGCGTGGGAGGGTGCTAGATACCCTCCAATCTTTTCGGTTACTTGAAACGGGCACTAGAACTTTAGATTTTCGCTCAATGTTATCCTATTCGATCTTTTAGGATCGTTGTCCTTTGAAAAAAACAAAAACAAACAAAAAATAAATAAAAAAACACGTATCCGTGATCTTTCTTCTGCCAAAACAGAAAACAAATTCCGCATTTTTGTGATAGGAATTTGAAGCCTTTAAAGTAAGGTTCACTGATATACCGAATCTGATGGTGCGATTTTCATTAAGACTATTCCACATTTCAGGGGCATTTCCTTACTTTTTCTAAAAGCAGACAAATTTTCTCAGACTCGTAGCTTTTATCAGGTAACCTTAAACTTAATGAGTTTAATGAATTGAAGCTAACTCACGGCGTAAACACATAAAAAAGAAATACATAGATCTACTTCTTCATATTACAAACGTAAAGTCAAAGATTTGTTTTCTACTAGGCCAAAACAATAATACAATAGAATAAAAAAATTAAGTAAAAACAAATAACTATACAGATTTCCATTTCCAAGAACAGACCTTAGTTACAGCAAATGATCTGAACGAACTTTATTTCCTCCATAGTTTAAAGCGTCCCTCCCCTCTCTTTAGACACTTTTTAAGATTTGCACTCTCTCAATTTCCCCGTTATTTGTGTTGCGGAGCAACAGTACTGCTTTCGTAGTTTTTTTTTTTTTTTTTTTTTCACCGTGATCAGCGACCTGTAGCTCCGAAGTGGTAAGAGTTAAAAATTTGAGATTTTTCAGAGGGAAGGGAAACGTGAAACAGAGTAAAAAAGTTCCAGAGAAGTTCCAGAGAAGTTCCTAAAATTTCTAACAGTTTTCCATAAAAAAAAATAAAACCGTTCTTTCCTTAGAAACTCTGCGTTCGATGTTTGGCGTCAAGTTAAGACGACCCTAGCTTCGGAAATAAACTTGTTAGAAATACAGTTATGCTGAACTCATGTAGAACTTTCATTTGTCTCTTCGAGAACCGGAGCACAAAATTCCGTAGCTCTTACAGATTTCCCGGAAATAATTCCGGAAAAGTCCATCTCGTTCCGATTTTTTTTTGGAATTTTCTCAAATTTTCGATTTTGATGTTTCTTATATTTTTATCGAGTAGTGCTATGAAAAGTATGCAAGAAGAAGTGAAGTGTTCTATATACCAAGTTGCTTCGTTCTCTAAGAAATAATTTCCGAAGTATCGACGTTCTAGAGGTAACTTCTGTTCTGGACCAGCTAGAATTTTTTTTCGAACGCGGTTCGACAGGTCTCGATCTCCTAAGAACTGGAGCTTACAATAGTTTCTCCGAAATAAAATTCCTTCTTTGGGTTTTTCTATTTGGAAGTTTTGTCATGCCCTCGGGGCAATTTAAATTTTTTGGTGAATTTGGTTTGTTTTATATTTTCTTAGCTTAGACCATCAAAAGTTAAGCAGAAAACTATAAGATGTTATTTCCGTATCTCTTTCAGATTTCCCGGAAATAATTCCCGAAATGTGCGTCTCGAAACATAATACTTCGAATTGGCGTCAAGACGGCCCTAGTTTCGGAAGTAAACGTTTTAGAGATAAAATAATTACTGAAGGACATAATGGTGACTGTTGCTCCGCAACTGTGTCCCGTAGGGCACAGTTGCACGTGTTGCTCCGCAACTGTGCCCTAAGGAACAGGGCACAGTTGCTGCAACACTTCCCGTTGCACAGGCAACGGAGGTCTAGTTCACTCTCAGATGTGGAGACAAAAATTCAGAGCATAAAAAGTGCAGCACTTGCCAGCTAGGCATCCCAATATAACTAATTAAAGCTTTTGCTGACAATCTTTCAGAACCTTTGTCCTTACTGTTTAATAATATTACCGACTGATAAGTTCCCAAATTGTTGGAAATTAGGCTTTATTGCTACCATGAAAAAGAAAGGTAACAAGCAGGATTTTGATGTTGTCCACTCTTATTCCTTTTTTTCCAAGTGACATAAAAACTTTTTAGCTGAGTGATTAAAAATAAAGACAATCCCAAATGTTGACTAAAGGCAATTTGGAAACTTACACTCTACATATACCACGCACTATCTTGTTCACCTTATGGACACAACATGTAACACAATTGAAAAACCCAATACCTGGCTAAATGTTATCGCAGTGGACTTGCAAAAAGCTTTAGATTTATTTAACCACAATACATTAGTAGAAAAACCATCCAATGAATTTCAAGTTGAACCGTATTTAATTAGGATAATTGCGTCTTTATTCTCTAATAGAACACAAGTCGTCAAATACCTGAATTTATTTTCTGATCCCCTCCCGATTTATAATTGTGTGCCCCAGGGAGCCTTCTTAGGCCCAATTTTACTTCTTGCAGTGATAAAAAACCTTGGTGTCGATTTCTCGGATAGTTGGGAATTCCGTCTTGGAGACATTTTTCAAAAATTAAAAAGTGGTCCAATGGAAATCTTGGAATCGATATTGACAATTATGCGTCGTAGGTAGGTAAATGTAATCTAAAATCTGGTCTGGGTTAAAATTCTAATAAATCTGTTGTAAGCTATTGCTAGTAATATAAGAGTCAAGCCTTTAAAGTCATTGGTTTTAACAATTAGTTTCCTTAAAATTCCCCTTTCTATCTCATATCCAGTCCCTCCTGAAATGTCTGTTGATAGCATGAAATTATTGAGTGTTACCACTCAAGTGACTTAAAATGGGATTGCAATACTAATAATATTTTAGAACTTACAAACGCCGCATTTTCCCTCCTTATACTCTTTAAAAATTTAAATGTCCTAAATCACATTGTTCCGAGAATTTTCCTCTCATTTGTGCCTCCAACCCTCGAGTACGCATGTCCTGTTTGGCATACTGGCATCTCCAATGAATTTTCGGACAGAAGAGAGGCAGTCAAAAAAGGATAGAAGAGAGGCAGTCAAAAAAGGTGCCTAAGAATTATCTTCAATGAGGGTAAAGTGCCTTGTATATTTTTTCTTCGGAGAGCCAATCTTGTCAAGCTTAAGTAAAGGCGAGCAAAAATGTCCTTGCATTTCTCTAACAATGCTCTCCATAACCCTCGGATAACTTCCCTTTTCCCTAGCCAAAACTCGCCCCGTCGACCTCGCCTCCCGCGTCAACAAAAATCCGCTTTCTCACCCAAAGAAAGTTTCCGCTGAAAGACGTAGAAGAGCTTTTATCCCGTATATAGTTGACATATTAAATCAGTAAAACTCCTAATCCTCTGCTCCAGCCCCTCACTCTCTTTTTACCTTATAATTTTAATGTTAATTTTGCAAATTTTGAGCTTTCTATTTCTTGGTCGCAAAAATAAATTGTCCTTTTGTTTTAATTATTTTACTTCCTTTTTAATTTTACGAGTTTTACTTATTTGACATTTTGCTGAATGACATTGACCTTTTTAATTTTACGATTTTTTACGGATTGGCATTGACTTTTTTATAATATTTTTCTATTTTGTTTTCGCCAACCAGCCATTTTTTCACTTGCTAGTTCTTTGTTTTTGTTCTGTTTTGTTTGTTGACACTAAAGTGCGAATTCGGTCCATTTGCGCTTGTGATAGCCGTTTTCCAATAATAAATCTTGTCTTATCTAAGAAGTAGTGGACAATTTAACTGTTCCTTTTGGCTGGAACAGACTGCCAAATTAATATAATGAGGAATTGATGCAGCGAAAGGGATGGATGCAACGCGCTTGGTCACTAAAATCTCTTTTAATTCAGGCTTATTTCAAAGAAAGGTGGCGCTTCGACAGGACCAGCAGTCTTTATAGAGCATACTCGTGTATAACAAACCCTCTAGTTTTACTCCACTGGTCCATAAACTGACATAGTTACTTTTGTATTTAATTTACTTTTGAACTTTAAATTAATATTTAAATTATCCCTGATATTATACTACCCGGCTGTATCCTAATCAGCTGCTACTGAACGTTGAAGTTTTCATTAAATCATCCATTTTTTCAATCTGGCCAAACCACTGTTATTATCAAACATAATCATGATAAAACAAGATAATCTGTCAGTATTATCATCTATGTCCAATAATCCAAGTATTTCATTCATTTTACTCATCGTTTTTACATGTTTTAGAAACTGAGGTCGCGCCAAGATTGTACTGACTCAATTTGTTTACCGAGTCACTAAATTTATTTCTTGAGGAGCTTTCCTTCCATCACGGGTGACCCCTCTGCCCATTTGTTAGAAGAGGTAGGTAAGTCAGTAATATCCGTTTAAAATTTGAAATTTCTGCGTCTGGCTGAGCTATGATTCATAAGGATTTAGAAAAATTGCTGCCATCTAACAATCCACTACAACATTAAATAAAAAATATCAAGGTTATTTTGATAATCGACATCGTCAAATATACAATGAATTAAATATACGATAAAAAATAAAATAAAAATCTGGAAAATAGGAACGATTTTATATTTATTTCCGAGAGTTTATTTTTGCGCAACCCTTCAACGACATTTATTCAAAAACTTAAAAGTCGTCTAAGTCCTACATAAGACCGTTTTAAGCTATGTGAATGTGTTTAAATTATTATGCGAGGCACCAGAAAAAAAAGGTTTTCAGCAGCACCCAAACTTAACTAAAAATTAATATTTAATTCGATACTCGGAATATCAATAAAAAAAACATTCTAACACCAGGCAAAACATTCTACCCGCTGGAAATCTAAATCCTCCCGAGTTTCTCGATGTAGTTCGTAATTCAACAATATTAGAATCTAGTAATATAACACGTTGGTCTGTACTTGTTATAATCATAATTATGTCCACGAGGGCTTAATGACAGACAGAGTTTTTTCGTGGCAGAAACTTGCTTGAGTTAGTAATCTAATATTTTTGAATGATCCGTAATAAACAGATGAACACTCTCATGTACAAACACATAATAAGTAAAATTATGAAGATCTCTATTGATATTCAGCTCGTGTTCCGTAATCAAATAGGAGACAGAGTTCCTTTTTGTTAAATTTACAGGAAGAACTAATTATGTAGACATCAAAGCTTGGATATACAATACAGTTATGAAAACTCGATTCATTTTTGGGACACAGTGCGCGCTAGCGATACTAGCGGCTGGAGACCGGAAACTGGCAGTCAGAATCTAAAAGATCGGAGTAATTGGACAAATGGAACAAAATTGCGTTCCTGCCTATGGTGTTGTAGTACGATCTAGGAGGCGCCAAGTTCAGAGCTTTGTACCAAAAGCTTCTCATGGGCAAGATAGGTGTTTTCGTAAGTGTTTTATATATCCAAGCTGTGGCAGAGATACAACTGTAAAAATACTTATTCACTTACATTAAGCGTCAAATTCACTTTTATATACTCCATAGAATGTTTCATGTTGCTTATTAGTCTTGGGTCGACATGATACATCCTATAGGCTTTAGGGTGAACTATAGTTTCGTTATTTTTCGTAATGCCGATAAACTCTGTGCAAGACCAAGATACAATTTCTGATCAGGTTTACCCTAAAGGATTTTTTGTCGAATCTATTGGATAACAAAATTGGCAAATCTTTAAATCTTGATTACGTCAGCCGAAAGGTATCAAATACTGGAAATACGGATCCTGAAAGACACAATAGAAAAAGCAAAATATGGAAAACATTACCAATTGTAGGCCAATCATTAATACTGTTTTCAATGAAAACTTTCGGCCACATAAATCGAAAAGATCTTCTAAACTGGGCCCCAGCAATTCCATGACAAGGGCTGAATATTTTCCACACGGGCCAAAGTAATATACGTCAGGGATTCCCTCTGTGAAAATATAACCATCATAAATCTAACAGTGACATAAATGTAAAACTGCAGAGAAAACATAAAAGAAAAATTTCTGAAACTATCAGAATTAAAACAACATTTTGACAAATTTATTGAACTAAATTAAACAGAAACTGTTCATAGCTTACGTAGCTTTGGAGATACACCGATAAAAAGAAATGGTTAACTCAAAACCTGAGAGAATAAAATTTATAAGGGCACAAGATTTAAACAGGATTAACGTCATTAAGGAAAGGAATGACAAGGCCAAAAAACTGGATACACGAAAAATAGAGAAAAAACAACAACATAGAACAAAGAATTTTTATACATATTTCTGAAAAAATTCCGGGTTTATAGAATATAAGTAGAGATAAAAAGGACTTCCAGATAGACTTACACTCCGAATTATTCAAGTAATCAAAATAACACATTAGTAAGACTATTTTTACGGCACTGCGATAAATTCCTATTTATACCTCAGCATAAATACTAATTAATATATATGCATGTCAATACAAACTAGGAAAGTAAAACAATCTAGTTGGGGTAAAACGACGATAATTCTGAACTACCCACAAGTGAAAAATATAATTCTATTTAATACAGAAAGTAAATAATATCGTATCTTACGTAATGTTTCCAATATCGATCAGATAAAAAAAAATGTTCTTTTTCTTTGCAATCTTGCATAATCTTCATGTTTGATTAAAGCAGTCTCAATCAGTCCTTATATTTTCAGATAAATTAGCATAAAATTATAGGTATGTTCTGAGTACGCATAAAAACCATTAAAAAGAAATTATATATTTAGATTTCCGTCATTTCGCGATAAAAACCTGAATAAAAAGTGGCTTCGATAAATCTTCACAAACATTTAAACATCATTTCTTTTTTTGATCCAACAATTTTCTTTTTTCTATGAAAGTTCTAAGAACGGGGATTTCCAATATTCATAAACTTGCGTAATATACTTTTTATTTCCGTATTTTTATTGTCATGATTACAGGCAGCAGAGTTCCTAAGCCCATTTGAAGTCCCAAAGTTGATAGATGGTATTTGGATCGTGACCAAATCATTCACAAATATCAGCTCTGGGTGATCAGAGCTGAAAAAGCCAGGCTAAACCACCAGGCCACTGTGAGGGTTACGACACTAAACGATTTGTATGTTCTTGCTGGTCGCCAAAAAAGGACCATATTACAGTGTAATAAACCGGAGTGTAAACCGGTGTAAACCGGTTACATTGCATGTAACCAGGTAAACTTAAATACAGGACATACAGAATAGGTCTAACCTTAAAGAATAGACCTATATTTTAATTCTTAAAGAATAGGTCTATTCTATTCAGTACTGAACTAGTTTTCAAGGTTACAACATATAAACTAGTCGGATTATCTTTTTACATTGTTCATGATCTGCGCTAGCTACTGCTTTGAATTAAATGTGTTGTTACGAAGTAACTTGCAATTACTGAAATAAGTTTTGCAAATTGGGACTGAAGTTTTTTGGGGGATTATTTATTGTGGAATTAGCAAATTGTAGGCCCTCTTTGTAAAAGTGCACTGCTCAGTGATAAGCAGGAAAATCTTTTAGGCCGACTTTATACATGTTGGATTGGAATCCAATTGGAGGCAATAGTGAGGCTCGGCCCTCACTTGAAGATAAGTTTTTTTGCTCTGTTTATCGACTTCTAAAAATAAGATACTGTTAGTGATGCGGCGTTTCAAGCAGTTTGATGTTGCGCCAGCTAAATTCAAGAACTATCCCCTATGGTCTGTGAGAATTATGCAAATAAGAAAGGATTCGCGCGGAAAGCCCACTTATCTGGTCTTTTGTTACGGTAGTCACGATGAATTTAGGTTAATAGATGCGAATCTTCAAGAATACAACCCTAAAACGATAGATTCATCCGCGCCTGCTGTTAAAAAAGCATTTGTGGAACTAGATAATACCCCTGAAATTTATGGAACTCTTTCTAAGGCTTTTTTAGCCCTGAAAGCAAGTGATAAATTAGGGTCTAACTCAGTTTCTTCAAGTATCGTCCCAATTTACGACAAATTAGTTGCAACTGTAGCCCAGCTGGCGAAGACAAAAAGTGATCTGCTGAAAAATATTACAAAGAATGTGACTGAAAAGTTCAACGACCCAAGGTCACTGAAAGAGGCTACTGAACTGATAGTCAGCCAGGTTTACGATTCAGTCACGCTCAAGTTCAATCCAAAGTTTGCAAAAATTGAGCAGGCTCCAAGTAGTCTCAAAATTCAAATTGAAATCTGGAGGAAAGAATTAGTCGAATAGAAAAAAAAGCTTGATTATTTTGATCAAGAGTCCTTGCTTGATAGTCTTGTATTTCCTGGGGTAAAGCAGTTACCTCGTGTAGACACTCGTACGACAATATCTCGCATTATAAATAGCAAAATGTCTGTGACAGACCTCTCATCTTCTGATTTGATTAATGTATACCGTCTCCGATTGAATAATCCGACTACACAGCATGAAGAAAGTTCTATTAGAGTTGCTCCGATTGTTGTTAAATTTTCTGGTAAAGATGTAGCCCCAATAGTGTTTAAATCAAAAGCTAGACTTGCTTCAACTGGTGTTTTTGTATCGGAGTCTCTGACAAAACATCGCCGGGACATTTTGAACGCAGCGAAAGACAGGTATGGTCAGCGAAATGTTTGGTCAGATCAGGGTCATATTTTGGCAAAGCCTAGTGTAGGGTCAAAAGTCATTAAAATCCGTCCTATTACCAACTGTATTTAGTCTCGTATGTTATGATTAGTGTTCTTTGCATTTGCATATTTTGTTTTAATGTTTTTTGCTTGTATTTTCTTCTTTTCTTTTTTTTGCTTTTACATGTAATTTTTTTTCTTGCTATTTTTTTTTTCATTTAGAGACATTTGTTTTGGTTCGAGATTTCATTTACTCTCGCTGCGTCTATACTGGATGATTCAATGAGCCGATGTTTTCTCCTTGAACAGGTTTTGTCGGCACAAATAGCAACTGATATTGAGCCTTGTATGAGCCAAGTTAGATTTAAACAGTTGAAATACAGTTCTTATGTTCAATGTTCGCAGTTAAACCCCGCAGAAGCTGATTTACTGAGTTTATGTCCCTGAAATTGCCACCTAACCACGTGTTATGGAGATGTGTTGCAATTTCTCTCTGATTCTCAAGGCAAAGTTAGTTTTGTTGGTATATGAGAAAGTTTTTTGAGTCAGAAACATTCTCTCTCATTGTACTCTTTTCCAGATTATAATTTGGAGATTAAAAACCGGACATCACGTTATAGAGGGGGAATTGCGTGTTTCATTTCTAAGTCGTTGATATACCAAGTAAGAGATGATATAGATGCTTGGATATAGGGTAAATTCGAAAGTTTTAGTCTGCAATTAGAAATGGGAAGTAATAAATTTTTGATTAGTGTTGTGTATGAACGTGGGTTTGATCAACTTGCGTGTGCGGTGTCTCGGACAGGTTTAGATTTTATTTGCATGGGTGATTTCAACCTTGATCTGCTTACATTGAATGGAGTGAATTTTGATTTTTTTTTTTTTTTTTAATTTGATGGTTGCTCATGATTTTTTTCCCCCTAATGAATATTCCAATATGTGTTAGGGGTCATTCAGCCACTCTCATTGATAATATTTTTGTTGGTTCTAAGTATCTGGACCGTAGTTGTGCCTATGTGGTTCTATACCCTTGTTCGACCATTTCCCAGTTGTTGGAGCGGTACCTTGCGGCTGAATAAAAAGAATTAAAATAAAAAAAGTGAAAAGTAGGTCGTTAAAAAAGATAAATTTACAGAGGTTTGGCGAAGAGTTGTGCACCTTTGATATTAGTGAGATTATGGATATGAAAGATAACGCTTCTGGTGCATTTGATCGTATGATTGTGGTCGTACAGCCAATTTATGATAAGACTTGCCCAGTGAAATTCTTGGAACTATGTAAGCGTTAGCCCAGGAAGCCCTGGATAACTATTGAAATTCTTAAAGTGTCAGATTTAAGAAATCAAGCGTAATTGGAATATTTAAATAGTGAATGTGCCATGAAACATGAAGAATTCAAAATAATACGCAATAGAGTAAATTCGATGAGAAGAACAGCTAAAAAAAGAATACTTGGCAAACCAATTGAATTTAAATAAGGATAATATTATAGGAATTTGGAAAGTTATTAACGACCTATTGGGAAAGAAGAAAGAAGCTCCACCTAATTCACTACTGATTCAGAGAACTTGTTAATGATGAAACAAGTATCACGAATAAAATTGCTGAGTTAAGCATAACAGTTCAAAATAGGGATGAAACCTTTTAATCGACAGTGAACAGATATAATTTTTTTAACTGAATATTTCGAACGCATATACAGTATTCATCATCTACAGTAAAACTAAAAGACATCAATAAAAGCAAACAAAATTTAAACCTAATCAACTAATTACATATAGTTTATTGCTCTTATTTTTTTCAATGCAACAGCGGAAGCAAATCTCTTTGACCTTTTCGGTTCCGGTTCATTAGATTTTTCTGACATATTAGGTGGAAAGGGGTCATAGCTCTTAGGTGAGGTGATATTTACTTTATTTGACCTCGGTAAATTATCGTAAATTGAATTCAATCCAAATTAACCTGTATCTCTGTTTATGGAATTATTCTTGGATAAATTTTTAAAATTTCGATTGTTTCCCTAAAAATTTGCTTTAAACCTTGGTCCCTAAAAAATCAAAGAAACATTTTCAAACAAGATAAAATGATTTGGATAATTATAAATATGTTCCAAAAGAGCCGACGTAAAATCTTTAGGTTTGGCATTTTGCTTTAAAGACGATGAAATAGAGATATGATGTTGTAGCAATCTCATTTTTAAATTCTGGTTAATACGTTCCACATAAGAGCTTCCACAAGTACATGAAATTTTATAAACCCCACTTTGTTGCTCTACGGAAGTTCGATCCTTTCCAGAATAATAATAAAAAAAACTAGTCAAAATATTACTACCTGTTAAAGCTAACTTTAAACAATTATTTTGTAAAATTCTTTTAAGTTTTTTACTCAGCCCTGGAATATATGGTAAAGAACAAAAAACATCTTTCTTTTCTGTTGTTTCCGGAATATCGTTAGAATATTCTAGAAGTTTTTTTTTCTTTTCGAAAAAGTCTGGTCAATTAACCAACCCGGATACTGGTTACTTATTAAAATTAAATAAAAAAAAATAATTTTTTTAGCTGAAAGTAAGGAGCGACATTAAAACTTAAAACGAACAGAAATTAATCCGTATATGAAATGAGTTGTCCCCTCCGCAATCCCTCGCTCTTTCCGCTAAAGCTTTTAATTGTTTTAAAAAGTAGAATTGTGGCAAAGAGTCAAACTTTAGCGTAAAGAGCGAGGGATTGCCGAGGGGACAACTCATTTCATATACGGATTAATTTCTGTTCGTTTTAAGTTTTAATGTCGCTCCTTACTTTCAGCTAAAAAAATTATTTTTTTTTATTTAATTTCTGAACGTTTTTGAATTAATGCATGTTTGGTTTTGGCTCTCCGCACATAAGTTATTAAAATGGAATTTGTATATTAATTCTTTTTTTGGCTAAATGGCTTTCTCTTAGTTTTTATCAGACGATATTGAGAAATAAGGGGTGGAGAAGGAGGCCTAGTTGCCCTCCAATTTTTCGGTTACTTAAAAAGGCAACTAGAACTTTTAATTTTTAACGAACGTTTTTATTAGTAAAAAATATACGTAACTTAAGAATTAACTTACGTAACAAACTTTCATAACCTTATATTTTTATTATGTATACGAGGGGGTTTTTACCCTCGTTAATACCTCGCTCTTTACACTAAATCCTAAGTTTTGTCCCAATTCTTTAAGAATGACCCCTGAATCAGAAATGCCGTAGAATAAATAGTTGAAATTACTAAAAATACTTTAGCATAAAGAGCAAGGTATTTATCTCCTCCTAAATACTTCGCTCTTTATGCTAAAGTATTTTTAGAACCCCTCATATGCGTAATAATCTCTGTTCGTTTTAAGTTTCAATGCTACTTCTTCCTTTCATTTGAAAAAATGTTTTCATGTTTATTTTTCATTGTTTTCTTATAGTAATGCTAGAGAATCCTGCGCCCTTATCATTGAATTTTTCTTCCCCCATGATAGATTCCTCCAAGGAAAGATCCTCCAACATAGCCCCCTCACCTCAGCCCCACCCCCAAACAAAATAAAATCCCCCTGAAAACGTCTGCACACTTCCCAATAACCATTACTATATGTAAACACTGGTCAAAGTTTGTAACTTGCAGTCCCTCCCCCAGGGATTGTGTAAGTCATCCCAAAGACATATTTATTATGGTTTTCGACTATGCTGAACAAAATGGCTATCTCAAAATTTTGATCCGTTGACTTTGGGGAAAAAATGAGCGTGGGAGGGGGCCTAGATGGCCTCCAATTTTTTTGGTCACTTAAAAAGGGCACTAGAACTTTTCATTTCCGTTAGAATGAGCCCTCTTGCGACATTCTAGGACCACTTGGTCGATACGATGACCCCTGGGAAAAAAAAACAAAAAAACAAACAAACAAATAAACACGCACCCGTGATTTGTCTTCTGGCAAAAAATACAAAATTCCACATTTTTGTAGATAGGAGCTTGAAACTTCTACAGTAGGGTTCTCTGATACGCTGAATCTGATGGTGTCATTTTCGTTAAGATCCTACGACTTGTAGGGGGTGTTTCCCCCTATTTTCCTAAATAAGGCAAATTTTCTCAGGCTCGTAACTTTTGATGGGTAAGACTAAACTTGATGAAACTTATATATTTAAAATCAGCATTAAAATGCGATTCTTTTGATGTAGCTATTGATATCAAAATTCAATTTTTTAGAGTTTTGGTTACTATTGAGCCGGGTCGCTCCTTACTACAGTTCGTTACCACGAACTGTTTGATTACATAAAAAAAACTAGTTTTTTTAACTGAAGGTAAGGAGCGACATTAAAACTTAAAACGAACAGAAATTACTCCGTATATGAAATGGGTTGTCCCCTCCGCAATTCCTCGCTGTTTACGCTAAAGCTTTTAATTGTGTTAAAAAGCAGAATTGTAGCAAAGAGCCAAACTTTAGCGTAAAGAGGGAGGAATTGCGGAGGGGATAACCCATTTCATATACGGAGTAATTTCTGTTCGTTTTAAGTTTTAATGTCGCTCCTAACTTTCAGTTAAAAAAACTAGTTTTTTTTATGTAATTTCTGAACGTTATTGAATTAATGCATGTTTGATTTTGGCTCTCCACACATAAATTATTAAAATGAAATTTGCATTTTAATTCCTTTTTTGGCTAAATGGCTGTCTCTTAGTTTTGATCTGACAATTTTGAGAAATAAGGGTTGGGGAAGGAGGTCTAGTTGCCATGCAATTTTTCGGTTACATAAAAAGGCAACCATAAATTTTAATTTTTAACGAATATTTTTATTAGTAAAAAATATACGTAACTTAAGAAGTAACTTACGTAACAAACTATTATATTCTTTAATTTTTATTATGTATACGAGGGGGTTTGTACCCTCGTTAATACCTCGTTCTTTACACTAAATCGTAAGCCAATTCTTTAAGAATGACCCCTGAATCAGAAAGGCCGTAGAATAAATAGTTGAAATTACTAAAAATACTATAGCATAAAGAGCGAGGTATTTATCTCCTCCTAAATACCTCGCTCTTTATGCTAAAGTATTTTTAGAACCCCTCATATGCGTAATAATCTCTGTTCATTTTAAGTTTCAATGCTACTCTTTACTTTCAACTGAAAAAAACTTTTCCATATTTATTTTTTCATTGTTTTTTTATAGTAATTTTAGAAAATCCTGCGCCCTTTTCATTGAATTTCTGTTCCCCCATGACATATTTCTCTAAAGAAAGATCATCCCACATAGCCCCCTCCCCTCAACCCCAGCCCCAAAACCAAAAAGAAATCCTCTGAAAACGAAAGTAAACTTCCCAATAACCATTATTATATATAAACACTGGTCGAAGTTTGTAACTTGCAGCCCCCCCCCAGGGACTGTCGGGGAGTAAGTCATTCCCAAAGACATAGTTATTATGGTTTTTGACTATGCGGAACAAAATGGCTATCTCAAAATTTTGATTTGTTGACTTTGGAGAAAAAATGAGCATGGGAGAGGGCCTAGGTGCACTCCAATTTTTTTGGCCACTTAAAAGGGCACTAGAACTTTTCATTTCCGTTATAATGAGCCCTCTTGCGATATTCTAGGACCACTTGGTCGATACGATGACCCCTGGGAAAAAAAATAAAATAAAAACGCACCCGTGATTTGTCTTCTGGCAAAAAATACGAAATTCCACATTTTTGTAGATAGGAGCTTAAAAATTTTGCTATAGGGTTCTCTGATACGCCGAATGCGATGGTGTGATTTTCGTTAAGATTCTGTGACTTTTAGGGGGTGTTTTCCCCTATTTTCTAAAATAAGGCAAATTTTTTCAGGCTCGTAACTTTTGATGACAAAGACTAAATTTGATGAAACTTATATATTTAAAATCAGCATGAAAATCTGATTCTTTTGATGTATATTTTAGCATCAAAATTCCGTTTTTTAGAGTTTCGTTTACTATTGAGCCGGGTCGCTCCTTACTACCGATTGTTACCACGAACTGTTTGATTTCTTTTAACAACAATAATTCCCCCTCAATGAATTTTGGAGAGCAAATTCTAAAAATGCGGTCAGTTAAGGGTATGATTAAACCAATTTTTACTTGGCGAACATGACCGGAGAAGAACAACAAAAATCTATAATTGTTAGTAGGTTTTCTATAAATCTAAAAATCCAGACTATTTTCAGTTTTTAAAAGAAGAACATCCAGAAAAGGAAGTTTCTTATCCTCTTCTAATTCTATTGTAAATTTTAAATCACCTCCTCAAAAATTAAGATGTTCTAAAAAACCTTTTAATTCCTCCTCCCCATAATTCTATACTGAAATTATGTCATCCATATATCTCCCCCAAAATTTGTGTTTTAAAAAATATGAATCTAACACTATTGTTTCAATATTTTCTACAAAACAATTTGCTAATAAAGGACTTAAAGGGCCCCCATGGGTAAACCTTTAACTTGTTCGAAAAAAAACCCTCTGAATTGAAAAAAGTAAGAGAACGTGTTGCACAACCTAACTAAATTCATAATTACACTGACTTCCAAAACTGTTTCGCCACTAATTAAGTCCAAATTTCTTAATATCTTTCTTTCAAGAAGAATTTCTGCGGATTTACATCAAGACTCGTATACATTGATACTATGTCGAAACTTGAAATTATAGAATTTGAAGAAGTCTTCACTTCTTTTAGTTTTTTTACAAGTTCTTACGAGTTCTTAATGTAAGAAATTTGTGTTTGAATTTTGTGTAATGTAGTTGAAATTTCTTAAACTTCTTTGTGTACGAGTCTGTCGGGTCAAAAGAACGTAATTTACGTACAAAAAACTTTTTTTTGACCCGACAGACTCGTACAAAAAGAACTTTAAGAACGAGTTAAAGAGTTTGAAGGAAGAAGGGAAGATTACACCTCAACTTTTCTACAAATTCTGACCAAGAAGTTCTTTGTACCCTAAATTACATGGACTTCCAAAGATACATAAGCCAAATCTGCCATTACGACCAATTGTTGCAAGTACAAAGTCACCAACAAGTGCTCTGAGTAAGTGGTTAGTGTCATTATGTAAACCACTCATGTCGACGCAAATTTCTTACATTAAGAATTCGTCAGAACTTGTAAAATAAAACCAAGAGAATTGGAAATTTCTTCAAATTCTATAATTTCAAGTTTCGACATATTATCAATGTATACGAGTATTGATGTAAAAGCCGCAGAAATTCTTCTTGAAAGAAAGATATTAAGAAATTTGGACTTAATTAGTGGTGAAACAGTTTAGGAAGTCGTTGCAATTATGAATTTAATTAGGTTTTGCAACACGTTCTCTTATTTTTTTTCAATTCAGGTTTTTTTGAACAAGTAAATGGCTTACCCATGGGGGCACTACTTAACACTACTTTGTGTATTTACTTTAAGTTGTTTATTTTAAAAAATATTTGAACAACGCTGCAGAAAAAAGAAACATATAAAATACTCATGGGTAAGAAAGGGTCCATCTTTCTTAAGAATTCTCGAAAAATGTATTTTATATATTCTTCAATATATTTATTACAGCCAAACTAGCTTTACACATTAAACTCTATTTACTATTCTGAAATCTGTGAATTTTCTAACTTAGAGCCAAGTCATCAATATATACACAGAATACAAGAGAGAAATGAAAAATTGTCAGTACCATTTTTCACTGGCAGACTGAAAATCGCAGACTGAAGATCAGTTCAGTCTGCCTTATTTGGCAAATAGGCAAATGGCAAATAGGGTGTTTTATCTACTTTTAAAAGGATGATTATCTCCACAACAAAGACAGAAGCGAAGATAGTGATATAGAACCTACAAACATATTAAAAATTAAACAGTGACTTTTTTTCGAAAAAGAGAAGAAAGAAAATGGAAGTGTCAAAGTAGCAAGCCTTATGGGAATGGACACTGACAAAATTTAATCTTACCATGAGGTCCTAGCTGTTTGTAGAATCGATATTCAAGGTGCAGTTGAGGTGCTTTAGATTTCAATGGTTCTAATTTAATTGCTACGTGCTCTCCAGTGTATAGATTTTTTCCTGAAAGGAGAAGCTCCGTAACAGCACATACAAAAAATAATAAGAAGGTAAAGTAAAGCGACGTAATACGAAGGTAAATGGAAGAGTACGAGTTTTTAAACTATAAATGGAAAATAAATAATTTAAAATAAAAAAAAAACTACCTTCAGCAAATTAAAAATGCTTTTGCAAATGAAGTAAAACAAACACTTTTGGATAATAACGATTTAATTTGCAAATTTTCAAAGACTTGAGAACTCAAAGAATGCATGGGTGTACTGAGGTTTCTTATGTTAATCTTCGTAGGGAAATTCGAAAAGAGTAATATTTCTATAAATTTGGATGTTAACTCCTAATCTACGGCATAGACTACAAGTAGATACAGCCTGTCCAATGTAAAATAAAATAAACAAATCTTTTGTCAGCTAAACAATAAAAGCAATTAAATATACGATATCCTTTTTTTCAAACCCAGTATTGCAATGACCAGTCTGGCAAGGCTAAACTTCTAATAATCATTGCGTCAAAAGTTCCAACCAAGAAAATAAAAGGATGAAGATCCTACTGAGCCATTGCTGGCGCATTTGACGTTGAATCGACGTTTTGGTTGCTGAAATACATCACACTAAAAAACAACTTTTCCTAAATATTTATGAATGCTGGTTTAGACAAACACTAAAAGTTAAACTACATCTCCTAGGCTCTTCTCCAACTTAAAAAAAAAATTCGTTAAAGCGTTAAGTCGCCCAAGGCTAACATATAGTAAACCCTACTCCTCCAACTCAGCTATTCGAAGTTTCCGGGCTGGACATATCCTAAGAACACAATAGTTTTTTTTTACACTAATGGTTTAATCCTTTTTAAAGAGAGGATGCACCCCACAAACTAGTGATACATTTTATCAACTAACCAGACAAGCAGAATTTTTGCAACAGACTAATGCCAAGTTTTAGAATCTGGATGATCTGCTGAACATCATATCTTTTGTAAAACGACTTTTCCATGTTCTTATTTTTTATTTCTTTTTCTACTTTTGTACTTTTTTAAACAGAAAGGTTCAGTTTGATCATTGCAACACAACGCATATTTTACCTGGGGATACAAGCTAGTAAAGAAACCCGATTAACATCTATGTTGGCTCTGCTGACTGCAACGAGCACAGCCAGGAAGTTGATTTTGACTAAAAGCGACTTATTAGGCATCCAATGCAGTGTTTCGTTGTGCATCTTTTTGTTGCAAAGGAAAACTTGCATGGTAAATAATCCCGTGTCTAATCGGGAAAAAAGACACTTCTACGTTAAAATGTACACATTTAATTCAGCTTCAACCAGCACATGAACAGTATAATTTTCCGATTGCACAAATTATATATAGTCCATGATTTCAGACTCTTAGAATAATAAACTGAACTGCCACGATATTTGATAATTACGGCTCAAAAATTATTTCTCAGAGGAACCAGCAAGGCTAACGCCCACGATGTTTCCTTACAGCAAAACCTTGCTGTCGTTACAGACACGACAAAGACCCCCTCCCTCCGCTTAATCTTTTATTTAGTACATTAGTAAAACTGGAGCTCAAATGAGACCCAAAACCAACAGAAATTATAATGAATCATCAAGTCAACCTTCAACAAACAGAAATTACCACAAATAGCAGTAGGGTTACGCCCTCCTAGGCCTTCTTAAAGCCAGAGCGTCATTTTGCGCTTTATGGACAACAAAACATATTTAATCATTTTCTCTATTATAACGGTAACGTTAATGAGCCCAAAATTGTTAGAATTTCAGGAATAAATATCATTAAAGGAGAGAGTATCCATACTTCGGACAGGCCTAGGTAGACACCGATTACATCCATGGACACCCATTGGGGGGGGGGAAGGACAGCCCCCTCCTCTGGCTGAATAACGCTGCCTTATATTTTTGTTTTAAGATTTTTATTATACAGCATTGAAAGTGCCAATTATACCAGTTAAGCCCCCCCCCCCAAAAAAAAAAAACAGTTTATGGGCGCCTATGATTCCATCTAGCAAAAAAAAAAAAATCTCAAAAAATCACACAACGACTTCTTTACACTAGATTACATCTGCAGAAACTTCAAATCCAAAGTCATAATTTTGTCTTAAAGGGGAAGGATCCTAAATTTCATGTGCAATCTCAAAAATATTTTGTGAAGTTCTGTGATCTGTTTAGGAAGATATAAGCTTTGGAGTGGTCATTTACTTTCCCTTGCTTATTCATTAGTTCCTTGTGGAATAGAATCAGTGGGTCTGAAGAATTCTTTTTACAATTTCAGACTAAAATTGAATTATTTCAGTGACAATGTTTGGTTCCATACTTTGGACTGTCCCAAGTAATGGTACTTGTCCTGTGTATGGCAACTATAATCCGAAATGAAATAGCCAGGGTTATTTTGCTTTGATATGTTAAGACTGCCTAATAGCAAACCTACATAAAGCATAGAACTATATGTGGCCCCATCGGGAGTTGGGCTGACAAGAAAAGTTGAGATGACAAGAAAAGAGCAGGCAAGAATTATGGTATTATGGATTTATGCCACAAAAATCAAGGCCTTTGACTCACAACAACTGAAGCAACTAGCTTCTCAAGGGCAACTAGTTTCAAATGCTACAATTTTAGCATCTTCTTCTTTAAGCTACGTAGCTTTATGACCAAGTATGCTTTCTCTCCCCAGAGTATATGGAATATGGATGAAAGTGCCTTGACCCCCGTACAAAAGCCACACAAGATTGAAGCTTAGATAGGAACCCATCAAGTTGGAAGGGCAACTTCTGCAAATAAAGGACAGAAGGTGACATTTCTTGCCGGTGTTTCAGCATTTAGAAACTCAATTCCACCAATACTGGTCTGCCCAAGGAAAAAGACAATATCAAGAATAACTTTAAGGGGTCCACTTGGTACTGTTGCCTGCATTAGTTACAGTGGCTGAACTGCGGCTTCCGTGTTCATTGAGTTTCTTGATCACTTTGTATTTACTGTACAGCGAAACGAAGAGAAGTTCCAGTTACTTATAATAGATAATCACAAATCTCACTTATCAGCTGATGCCATTCAGGTAGCAAAAGGTAACCACATGATCATGTTAACCTTGCCTTCACATACGTCACACGAACTGCAAAGACTTTATCTTAGGGTCCTCTACTCTCCAAAATGCCATTATAACAAAGCTAGTTCAAGCTGGATGGTGGATAAACCAGGCATTCTAGTTTCCCGGTATGAAATCCTCAAGGTCTTGGCGCTGCTTATACCCCTCCATTCACCTCAATGAAGCTCACTGCAGGTTTTCCAGCAATAGGTTTTTGCCCATATAATGACGCAATTTTTATCAATGACAATTTTCTCCATCAGCTATAACTGACAACTTCTGGGTGAGCATGCATCTGAGCCAAGAGATGAAGACATGTCTTAATCAAATCCAGAAGAAGGGGGAGGTGTAGCTTCTCCACGCGCATAAGTCACCTGCACTAAGGTCCAGACAGTTTCACCTGCCATTATAAGGCCAAATCCAAAAGCTTGCTTGGAAAAGGCCACATCAAGAGGTCAACCAAAGGACTCTGCAGAATACTGACGGATATTCAAAAATAAGAACATATTGAGGAGCAGTCTATGCTTCAAAAAGCTAAGAAAACGAAAGAGGCTCTCACAAACCTTCGTCAATTATCCAAGAAACATATGAAATCACTCTTTATTAAAAGTGATGATGTCTCAGAAGAGGTTTCCGACTTGGGGGAGATTTTTCAGAATCCATTTAAACAGATCCAAAGGAAGGATCTGAAGTTCAGAGGAGCCCTCCTTTTTCTGCTTTAAATGTTAATGACTTTGTTTTGGTTCTTGAAAAAGAAACAGCAAGGGGAAATACCACAGTGTTGAAAAATTTGACTAATGCTCTTTTGCAAAATCCTGAGCTTTCAAGACAGAGTACAAGACGAGCAGGATACTTTGTGATTCTTCTTGATCTATAAGCATTTGACATGCTGTAAACACATGAACAGCGTTTTCTTAATCTTTGTTTTAGACATTTGTGCTCTTATCTTCTTTTTTATAGTTTAATCCATTATCTCTATTAAATAGCTGAGTCTTGTATCAAAAAGGCATATTAGAGTCTGTCACAGGTATGGTTACCACTTGTTCCATCTATAGGGCCCCATTCCATACTTCGGACAAAATGGGGAGGGGGTGTGAAAATGATGCCATTCCTTAAAAATTGACTGAACTTCTAGATTTAACCTTTGCTTAGTTAATTCAAAAGATGCTGACAAATTTTTGTTTCCTTATCACAAAGCACGAGTAAGTTGCGAGGCAAACACAAAAAATTGTCCAAGTATAGAGACTCTCCCCTATGTCAACCAATGTGTCTACTTTCATTGATTCTTTTCAATAATTGAAAGGTTGCTAAGCTGAATTTCCTTCATTTTTGTCGTTGTTGTTGTTATTGATATTAACAAAAAAACTATACGTAAATCCTCCCATCCCATTAGGGGACGACCTGCTTTTCATTTCACCCTAGACGGTTGGCCGACTAGGACAATCTTTAACAATCTGTCATCCTTCATCTGCAGAATGTATCCTAGCTATATCAACCTTTCTCTCCTTATAAACTTAGAAAGCGGGATTGAACCACATTTTTTGTACAGCTTACTGTTTGAGATACGGTCAGTCAGTCGGGTACCAAAAACAATCCGTAGCGAATTCCCCTGGAAAACATCTAGCAAATCCTCCTCCGTTTTTGGAGCGCCCACGCTTCAGAACCATACTTGACCACTGTCATCACTGTAGCTTCCACTATTCTATTCTTGGGTCTCAGACTTATCGTCCTATTTTTCCAGAGTCTTTTCCAACAGTGAAAAAACATCATATTCTACCTCTTCACTGCACCCACCATCTTTACTAATAATACCACCAACGTAAATGAAGCTATAGCTGAAAACTATATGTGTCTCGAACAGTCTTGGAAAGTACAAATAAAACCAAACTAAATATTTGATATATAATGATATTAATTGTTGAAAGATAATTACTTCAAGATTTTATTTCGCTGCAATTTTTATTTTCATTTTCAATACTGTAGTAAATGGAAAATAAAATATTCGTAATATAATTTGTTTTCACTAAAGTGCCAATTACGGAGTAGGCTTTACACTTTTACAGTTAAGGAAGGGGGCAGTATCCAAACTCTTGCTTATAGTAAAACTATATTTGTCTTGAACAGTCTTGGAAAGAACTAAGGAAATTAAACTGAATATTTAATATATAATGATATTATTTGCTGAAAGCTCATCACTTCAAATTTAATTCTACTCTAATTTTTATGTTTATTTTAAATGTCGTAATAAGTGCAAAAGAAAATATTTGTAATATAGTTCGTTTTCAGTAAAGCGCCAATGACGCAGTTAGGTTTTAGACATTTACAGTGAGAGAAGGACGCAAAACTAAAACCTCTTTTTTGTAGTGATTTTTATTCGTTTCAAGCTTGATTTGCATATTCAATTTAAGTTTCACTCGTTTTAAGATTTATTTATTCTTTTATATTAGTACCTATCGCATGTTTGCTTCCTATGATTGTTTATTTAATTTCTGTTCGTTTTGGGTTTCATACATTCTTTGATAGTAATTTCTTGTAATTTATACATTTATATTAGTACCTAGTGTATGTTTGTTGTATGTTGATTGTTTATTTAATTTCTGTTCGTTTTGAGTTTCATTTATTCTTTAATAGTAATTTCTTGTCGTTTCTAGTTTGCATTTTAACAGGTATATGTATCTGCTGATCTTACGTTTAATACGGAATAGCCTTTACTTTTCTTTGAAATTAATTTTTTTTTTCAATTTTTGCTCGTTTTTGTTTGCAAAAATTTCAAGTTTTTAGAAAATGGCTTATTTAAAAATCAATTTTTGTTTTTCCACATCAAGATTCCATCAAAGTATCAAAATTAGTATCTAAGTGCAAAAGTATCAAAGTAAAGAAAGCATCTAAGTAAACAAGGTATAAGCAAGTTTCGTAACTCAGAGCCATTTCCTCGGGGCTGGGATGATTCAAACCTGGAAACATATTTATTTGGCCTAAAAACTATTTTGATTAAAATGGCTATCTAAAATTTTTGACCAGATGCCCTTTGGGAAAGTGGGCATGGCCTAATTGCCCGTTGATCAATTTTGACTCTTAAAAAAACAACTGAAAGTTTCAATTTCCGACCAAGTGAGCCCCCTCCAAAGTTAGTAAGATGACCCATTCCATAAAAAACTTATATTCTAAAATAATTGGCAACTTGCATAAGTTACAATCGTTTCCCTGGGGGCTATGGAGGATTTCTCAATCCCCAAGTTATATAAATTTGAATTTAGGGCTATTTTGAATAAATGGCTATTTAAAAATTTTATAAGATGCATTTGGCAGAAAAGGCACAAGCGGGAGGGAGAACGGGGTTTGTTACTTTTTGATCATTTTCGATTCTTAAAAAGAGCACAATAAATTTTGATGTTCAATCAAATGAACTTACTCCAAAGTGTATACGACCACGCTTTCCATAGAAACTTTATATGTTAACAATTGATTGCTATTATAACTTACGGCCCATTCCCTCAGGGCTTGGAGGATTCCAACCCGTAACCATATTTATTTGACATTTTGATAATTTTGAACAAAATGGCTAAATAAAAAATTTTGATCGAAAACATTTAAAAAAAAAGGCGTGGGGGTGCCTATCGTCTTATTACTCTCGCCTTTTAAAAATGGAGCTAGCAATTTTAAATTAAATCGAATGAGACTTTGCCGAAGTCTATACTATTACCCCTTCGATAAAAATCGTATATATGAACAATGAACAGCTTGCATAACTTACAGACTGGGGGCAGTGGAGGTTTTTCAACCCCCGAGGAACATTTATTCTAATTACTTCTCCTGTTGACTATTTCGGACATAATAGTCATTTCAAAATTTTGGATTACATGCGTTTGGGGAAAAAAGGGCTAAGAATGGGGGGGGGGGAAGACTTGATGCCCTCCAATCACGTTTGACTCTTAAAAAGGGCACTATAAATTGTTATTTCCAACTGAATGAGCCCCCCTCCGAAGTTTATAACACCATCCCTTGCATACGGAGTGCCTCTGGGGAAAAGAAATTGGAGTCTTTTGGTGGGGAGAGGCTAGTTGCCATCGGATCGCTTTTGACTCTTAAAAAGGGAACTAGAACTTTCAATTTTTGATCATATCGAATGAGCCCTTTCCGAAGTTTCTACGACAACTTCTTCGATACGAAGTGCCCTGGTCTAAAACCCCAAAATAAAGTAATACATTCTGCCCATATTACTCTTAACTTTGGCAGCGCTATTGCGCTGCCTCTCACTCAATTGGACTTGCTTCTCACTCAATTGGACTATCTGTCTTGGCTTTTTCTATTATTAGCCATGACCTGATGCCCACAACTATTCCATTTTAATTCAAAAATCAAAAATTACTTTTGAACTTCTTAGGTTTTTATATGGCTTTTCACTTTTCTTTGAAAATTTTCTTTTTGAAAACGTTTTTTTTTTAATAAATTGGATAACAAGATTATACAGATGGATAAATATAGATCACTCAGTTCATCTTAACATAACAGAGAATGCCTTTCAGAAACAGGCAATTTGGATCTTGCCCAATACAACTTCAAATGGGTATTGAAATTGTCAGATACGGACAAACTGAAAGATTGGAGAACTATTTCAGAGGGAATGGAGTTGCCAGTAGGGAAGAGTCATATGCCTGCAGTGCATTTTTTCTTTTTTTTGCTCGGCTACTTCCTACGGAAGTGGTGCTCACAGCAACTTCGGAGGGGGCTCATTCCTCTCAAAATTGAAAGTTCTAGCGCCCCTTTTAAGAGCCAAAAGGTGATAAAACGTCAATCAGCCCCCCTTCATGCCCTTTTTGCTACCATGACCCCCCTTGGAATCTCCAACTACATCCGACCAAAATTACAAGACAGAGTACAAGAGTCATAAAAAATTTCACATATAAATGAGTGAAGCATCCAAAGAAAGACCCCTGGCCTGTCACGAGGGCTGGGGAACAATTTAAACTCTCAGCTGATGTATTTTCAGGTCCTAATTTTCTAATGATTTTCTTGCAGAGTAAATTTCCTTACCTCTAAATATTGGAAACGAATTTTCTGGCAGCGTGGATTCCCTTTCAGTCTACACTAATGCATAAGTGAACATATACATAATTGACAGAGGGTAGTCATATGATTTTCCAAAGAAGTGGCCTGGCTATAACAGCTAGAACGTACATCCCCATGACTAAACCTCCCAAATTCAGTAGGAGGGAGGGGGAATTTCCTGAATAACGTTGAGGTGCTCCAATCGCCAATGCTGGTCAGTTCTAGATATTCCAGAGACGGATTAAGATAATTTTCTGAGGGAGATCTGATACTTGACAGTTTTGTTCAACATCCTGATTCAAAGATACCTTTAAATAAGATATGCTTGACAATAAACCAATAGTAAAAAAAACTCGAACGTTTTGACGAATCAATTAAATATCTTACCTAAACGGAGCTCGCCAAAATTCCCACAGCCAATTTTCTTCCCAACTCGAAAATTAGGGCCTACCATCAACACACCCGAATTCCCTGACTGTCCGGACTGCCGACTTGAGACAGATGAAGAATGCATTGTAGATGATATGGCTAATTGCGATGATGTCGTCAGGTTACCCGCACTCTGTGTTGTTTGTAACTGCGCTTCTGAACTTGCTGGTGTTAATCCTTGGCCCAAACTTAGGTTTAGTCCTATACTAGCAGTTGTCAAGTTATGTCCGTCCTTTTTGTTAGGGGTAGTATTATAACTACCACCACGTTTTGAATTTGAATAATTTGCAATACCACTTGCATTCACAGTCAAATTTTCAACGTCACCATTTCCACTGTCTTCCCACTTGCTGTCTCGTTTTAGCATATTTGGGATTGAGCATGCCCGTGCACTTTTAAGCGATCTTTATCCAATCAATCAGACACCTGAAAGGAAAAAAAGTGAAAATAGTATTTGAAAGTTTATAGCAGTAAATTAAGTGGCTTCTTCTATTGAAAAAGCGAACTCTGCTTGAGTTAGATGACAAAAGCAAGTATTTCTTCGAAAATAGAAGAAAGCTTACAGAGACTGATTCTGGGTTTGAAATAGCTATAGAGAATTAAAGAGTAACTTGAAATGATCCTTATGGTAATATTTAATTCAACGCCTGCATAAACCAATCCAAGAGCGCACTAGAAAAGGGGGAGGAGCTATAGACCTACTTCTTAGGGATTCTCAAAACTTTTCTCTGCAATATCTTGCAATTACATCTAATTTTAACGACCAGATATTCCTCATCGTTAGTTAAAACACACTGTGAAACAACTTCTTAGTAAAAAGAACTAAAAAAAAAGAAAGAAGAAACTTTTCACGTGTTCTCTCTATCGATTTTTGTATTACTAGATAGTCAAAGTGTGAACGTACAACTTTTTTTTTTAACTTTTTTACTTAGAACAAATTGTTAATGACAGTACTTTAACCTGTTTAAATTCGGAGAATTTGTAGATTTAATGTTTCATTTGCTCTCTAAAACAATGGCGGAAAATTAGATTTATTCTTAAAAAAACCACATTCGGTCGAAAGTGGCAAAACATCATTTTATTTGTTTATAATGTCGATCAATAACAAAAACCTTAAAACAGCAACATCTCCGCCAAATACAACGGCACGATGTGGAGGAGGGATAATCAAACAAATCCACAAATTAAAACAAACCAGACACGCTAACCTCAGAAGGGGTTTAACACAAAACAAATCATAACAACATCATGTACCCTGATACCACTAACTTAATACTCAACAATCAACTCTTTCATACAACACACATAAATAAAAATATAACAATAACAACACTAACATCCATCATTTAGTTTTTTTTACAATTGATAAAAAAATATATTTATTTTAATACATTGAACACTAAACAAAACGTAGTCTTGACTGGGACAATTTTACATTGGCACCCCCGGCATACACTACCTTTAAAACTATTACTTACCACGAAATAGATATTTTGTAATACGGTGCACATACTCTGGAACTTTTTATTGGTGGTGTCAATTCAGAGGCCCCGCGAGGGCCTAAACAGCCTAACAACAAAGCAATAGGAGAGTCAGTCAAAATGAGTAGTGGATAGCTATATGAGCAATATTACTTAGTCAACCGTTTTCGTGACCATTAATACCATACCCTTTGATAACTCCCCATTAAACAAGATTTCGGCAACCCTGTCAACTCTTTCTTAACGAATACCCACCAGGAAAAGTGGAAAAAATGCTTTGTTCTTAGAGACGGTGTTCTGAATTTACAGATTTTACAAAAAGGGGAATTCTTCTTCTTTTTCCAGAAAATATCTGGCGAAGATCTCAGTCTATCGAGTCCCTGTGCAAGGTCTTTTACTCTCCTCTTTTATTTTCGCCATAGGAATACCTTCTATGAACATCGCTTTCTTCTCCCTTGTACCTAGAATTGATCAACTACACACAAGACAAGTAAAAAAGAAAGGGCAAAGATTAGAAGGCTTCTATAAAAGAGAGGAATGTGCCATATTCTTACTAGAAGAGTGCCCTTCCACAGTGAAGGATTCCATGTTTACTCATAGTAAAAACTGGCCTAGAAAATGCTAGCAATAATTTTGAGCCCACACCCCAGTGAATTTGACCTAAGCTCTTTCTCATATCACCTGCCAGCGGAAACTCAGTCCAATAGGTCTGCTAAATCTAGAAGCAAGAATTAGCTGCGAGTCTCCCAGACCAAACTGTATAATGACGACCAACTAATGGGTCGGGTCCCTTGGCAGTCTCAAAAGAAACCATCCTTGGCTAGGAATCTGACTATGATTTCGAGTTTGGCCCCTTCATTCCTCCTCTGAACTTTTTTTATACTGCGTACCCATTGAAGTACATAAATAACTCCAAGAAAGCTATTAGCTGTTTCCCAAGCATGGGACTAAACTGGGACTAAAATGTACTACATGATAAAAGCTCGAAACCACAGCTGAAGTCTTATCATAATTTAGTAAATACTTTGAAATAGAGACTGTTGGTATCTCAACTTATACGGATTTGGTGTTGGTAAAGAAAAAAGCCATAGTAACAGACTGCTATAATTTTGTAGGTAAAACGACCACGTAATAAAGAATACGGCATTCGGCCATAATATGTAGGCTAACTGAACCCTTAGGATAACGTGGTTGCCCACTTGTCTGATAGTAAGACGTCCATATATTTTATTATAAAGCTAGTGTAGGATATGTAGGATTACTATTGTCAATGTCTAAAGTAAAAAAAATAACACATTTTAGTTTTTAAAAATAACCTGAATTTTGCAAGAGAAAACTGCTTACAGGGAGCTACGAAGTTGACAGGATTTGAAGGGAACTGTAGAATGTTAAACTAACAGTTGAATATGGAGTTGGAAATTTGGCAGAAGACTATCTTCTAAAGAAGTCGGATGATTAAGACACTTTTCAGTGATTATTTTAAGCATGAAAAATCTTTACAACATATTCTCTCCCTTTCCTGAAACAATACTGCTCTCTTCTTAGAGCTTTACTAGCAACATACCTTAGTTTTAATCAGTTCTGTAATCGTACAGCAGTTTTCTTTTGACTACAATCAAGCTGTAGAAATTACAATTGCTACACTCTTTCTTGTCACTTTCCTGGTAAAACAAGTTCAATTTTTTTTTTTAATTCCTTAGGTACTTCTCCTGAATCAAAAGCTATATTCATAGTTATCGTTATTTTACTCTTCCCAGAAATTAAAGATGAAATATCTTGTGCCTAACTTAGTAACCGCCATATTTCAAAAGCTCATTCACCAGAGGATCAAACAGTTCGTGGTAACGAACTGTAGTAAGGAGCGACCCGGCTCAATAGTAACCGAAACTCTAAAAGATAGAATTTTGATACCAGTAGTTACATCAAAAGAATTGCATTATAATGATGATTTTAAATATGAAAGTTTCATCAAGTTTAGTCTTATCCATCAAAAGTTACGAGCCTGAGAAAATTTGCCTTATTTTAGAAAATAGGGGGAAAACCCCCTAAAAGTCATACATTCTTAACGGAAATCACACCATCAGATTCAGCGTATCAGAAAACCCAAATGTAGAAGTTTCAAGCTCCTATCTACAAAAATGTGGAATTTTGCATTTTTTTGCCAGAAGACAGATAAAGGGGTGTCCCCTCCTCAGCACCTCGCTCTTTACGCTAAAGTGTTTTTATGGTTTTAAAAAGTAGAGTTGTGACAAAGAATCAAACTTTAGCGTAAAGAGAGAGGTGTTGAGGAGGGGACAACCCCTTTACTATACGGAATAATTTCTGTTCGCTTTAAGTTTTAATGTCGCTCCTTACTTTCAGTTAAAAAAAAAAAACTTATTTTTTTATTTAATCAGTAACTAAAGTGATATTCCCTATATCACGGTTTAGCACGTTCCTAAGATATCCTAGTCATTCATCCTTGGCATTCGTTTACTAATTACACTGCTATACCTATCTTTAGCTAGGATTCAGTAAAAAAAAAAAAATCAAATAGACTAAAAAGCAACATTAAAACATAAAACGGATGGAAATTATCCTATATATGTTAAAGGGAGGGAGCCTGCTAACTCATCAGCCCCCTACTCTTCACAATGAAGTTTAGCTAGTGTTTTACCGAGACCATTTTGCAGTTTAATATATATAGCCAATTGGTGCTTACAAGTGTTTTGTTTACTAAACGTCTTTTAAAACCTTTGAATTAAAAACTTGACTATTAAACAGAAAAATTAAAATAAATGCATATCTTTCATTCTCGAAGCAGTGTGATTGGAATTTTTTTTTTAAACTTTTTGTCACACTGCACTTGGGTAAGATCAAACACTAAAAAAAAAATCAACGATTTTTTTTTTTTTGCTTTAAAAGTTTCCTATTTCAATTCAATGGCCCTTTCAGCAGTCTTTCTTAAGGTATTGGGACATTAAGTCGAACTCAAATATAGAACGAGGAGTTCAGGAGAAGGCAGCTCTTCTCGCATACCGAATAAATTCTGATCGTTTTAAACTTTAATGTTGTTCCTTACTTTCAGTTGAAAAAATATGTTTATTTTTTAACAAAATTTTTCATCCTATTAATAAACCTGCCATAAACCTCCCATTTTAAACTGTTAAATGCTTAGAATGTATTCATGTTCAAATTTATACATCAATAATTGTAAATCAATGGGTAAGGCATCGCCTTTTTAATTTTATATGTTTAAAGATTGAAAAGTCGGACAGATTTTGGTCAAAATTTTAATCAAACAGTTCGTGGTAACGAAAAGTAAGTAAGGAACGACCCGGTTCAATAGTAATGGAAGCTCTAAAAAACGGAATTATGATACCAATAGATACATCAAAAGAATCGAATTTTTATGCTGATTTCAAATATATAAATCCATTAAGTTTCGCTTTACTCATCAAAAGTTACGAGCCTAAGAAAATTTACCTTGTTTTCGAAAAGGAGGGGAACATCCCCTAAAAGTCATAGAATCTTAATGAAAATCACACCATCAGATTCATCAAAGAATTTTTACTGCAGAGGATTCAAGCTCCTATCTGCAAAAATGTAGAATTTTTATTTTTTTCCAGAAGAAAGATCACGGATGCGTGTTTTTTTTTCAGGGGTGATCGTATCGACCTAGTGGTCCAAGAAAATCGCAATAGGGTTCAGTCGAACGAAAACTAATAGTTCTAGTGTCCTTTTTAGGTAGCAAAAAAATTGGAGGGCAACTAGGCCCCCTCCCACGCTAATTTTTTCCAATAATCACCCGATCGAAATTTTGAGATAGTCATTTTGTCGAAAAATCTAATGACTATGTCTTTGAGGATGAAACTTAAATCCCCAGAGTCCCCGGGAGAAGGGCTGCAAGTTATGAACTTAGCACATCGTTTACAGACATTTTCATGGGATTTTTTTCTGGTGGGGAGAGGGGGGTTACGTGGAAGGATGTTTCCATGGAGGAATTGTTCATGGAGGAAGAGAATTTTTCATGTAGGGGGCTCCGGATTTCTCAGCATTGTTTAAAAAAGATCAGAAATTAAATTTAAAAAACAAGCTTTTTCAATCGAAAGTAAGGAGCAGCATTGAAACTCAAAACGAACAGAAGTTATTGCGTATGTGAAGGGGTTCGTCCCATCGTCAATAACTCGCTTTTTTTTTTTTTTTTTTTTTTTTTTTTTTTTTTTTTTTTTTTTTTTTTTTTTTTTAGTTCTTTCGAAAGAGCTGTTTATTCTAATTAAACGGCCTGTATAATTTAGGGGGTCATTCTTAAAGAATTGGAACAAACTTCGAACTTTAGCATAAAGAGCTAGGTATTGATGATGGGACAAATCCCTTCATATACGCAATAATTTCTGTTCGTTTTAAGTTGTAATGTTGCTCCTTACTTTCAGTTGAAAACACATGTTTTTTTTTTAATTTAATCAGTCGAAATTTTCGATAAAGAGAAGTTTTTTTGAATAAGTTCTAAATAATATTTTTAATACAGAATTCTAGGCAAACGGAAAGTGATATGATTGTTCATTTAGATGAAAATACTGGATAACTTACAATTTTCTACGTGGCTGAAGCCATTTGAACCTGGGTTGGAATAGGTTCGTCTGATGTTCAAATAAATTGTATATATTTGTTAAAGCCATTAAAACATTGTAATATAAATAAGAAAAGAAAAACATTAAACTTAAAACATTAAACTAAAAACATTAAACTAAATCACAGATCCCTTGCCTTTTTCACCTCTGTGTCCGCAGGCTTGTGAATGTGGATGCTTCATAAAAAAGACTGTCACAATGGGATGCCCGACCTACCCCTCCTCCTTCCCCTCTAGCACCTATAATACAAGGTGTAAACCAAAAATATTTCCAGGAATCAAGAGGGATCAAATATCAGTTTCTTCCTGCCTCCCAAAAAAAGAAAACTTATTCAATATTTATCTGAAGGTCAGAGAGTTAGGCTACTTGGACATTAAAATGCACACTTCAGGAAATTTAACCCCCCTCTACCCTCCTTCATAATGGCAGATGGGGTCGTATAAACTTCGGAAGGGGCTCATTCAATTGGGAAAGTTCTAGTTGGCAACCAGCCCCTTCCCCCAAAGACATCCGACTAAAATACTAGGATAGCTAATTTCTTCAAAATAGTCCCAAGGGCCAAGCAACTATGCCTCTATCGTTAATACACCCCCCCCTCCCCAGCTCCCTGGACAATGGCTGTAAATTAGGTCCATTGTTAACCCACAAGGGTGTTTTTATTGAGAAAGGGGGTATGAATCCAGGGTCTCCAGAAAAGCTTAGGGGTATAAAGTTGAAATTTTCAGGAAATGTTGACATAGATGCGGAACAAAATCAAACCACTATGCCCATGCTGGTTGTGAAAAGAGCGTATCAACAATATCTACAGGACGGCTGAGGGTATCCAGTTGAAACTATCAGGGTATGCTGTGGGGGATGGGAGGGCACCAGTCCTATTGACCTTTTAATATGTCCCCTCCTCTAAACACTGATTGAAATTCTGAAAAGGCCATTTTGTTCAAAACAGTCAAAAGGTCTAATAACTATTCATTCGGGGATGCCCCCCCCACCGTCCCCAGGTACAAAAAAATAGAGATTATGCAATTTGCTCATTGTCAAACAGTTCGTGGTAACCAACTATGAGTAAGGAGCGACCCGGCTCAATAGTAACCAAAACTCTGAAAAACGAAATTCTTATACCAATAGACATGTCAAAAGAATCATCTTTTTATGCTGATTTAAAATATACAAGTTTCATGGAGTTTAGTCTTACCCACTAAAAGTTACGAGCCTAAGAAAAATTGTCCGATGTTCAAAAAGGGGGAAATACACCTTAAAAGTCATAGAATCCTAATGAAAATCATACCATCAGATTCAGCGCATCAGACAACCCTACTTTAGGGGTTTCAAGCTCCTATCAGTAAAAGTGTGGAATTTTGTATTTTTCGCCAGAAGATCACGGACGCGTCTTGATTTTTTTTTTTTTTTCCCAAAGGATGATCAGATCGATCCAGTGATCCTATAATATCGAGAAAGGGCTCATTTGAACAGAAATTAAAACTTCTATTGCCCTTTTCAAGTGACCAGTAAAATCGGAGGGCAACCAGGCCCCCTCCAACGCCTTTTTTTCTCAAAACCGTCTATATAAATTTTGAGATAGCCATGTTGTTCAGCTTAGTTGAAAGGCCGAATAACTAAGCCTTTGGAGATATCTTGGCCCCCACAACCCCTAGTAAAAGGTCTTGAAGTTACACAATTTGCCCGTTGTTTACTTATAGTATTTGTTATTTGGGAAGCATGCATGCATTTTTCGGGTAGGGAAGAGGGAATTTTCTGCTGGTGGGATTTTCCACGGGGATAATTTTTCATGGGAATGGAAGTTTCCGGGGTGTGAATTTTCAGGGGAGATTTCACACTGTGGGAATTTGCAAGACTTCTCATACGAAATTCTTCATTCTTATGTCTTGCTTTCTCTTTACCGACTCAATTTTACGAGGGGGGATGTTAAGGGTAACTGTCGGGGATAAATTTTCCCCAATATTGAATTGTCTAGAGAATAAATCCGTGAGCAGGGGGGACTTTTCCGTGGAGGTGTCGTCAGATTTCCTGGCACTATTTAAAAAACGATCAGACAGTAAATAAAAAAAACAAGTTTTTTCAACTAAAAGTAAGGAGCAAAATTAAAACGAATACAAATTATTACGCCTGTGAGGGGGGGGGGGGGTTCTCCTGCTCAACATATCACTCTATACGCTACAGTTTGAATTGTGTCCTAATTCTAAGGACGACTCCTGAATCAGTATGTTCGTCTAACTAGAACAATAAAAGTTTTTTTTTAACAGTACTAAAAAACTTCAGCGTAAAGAGCGATGTGTTGAGGAGGAGCAACCCCCTCATTTGCATAATAATTTCTGTTCGTTTTAAGTTTTAACGTTGCTACTTACTTTCAGATAAAAAACCTTTTTTTTAATCTAATTTACATCCATCATTTATCATTGGATGTAAAATAAATGACAGTTAGAATATGGACAAATACTTTTGTTAGACAGTGAAAAAAAAAACAATCAAAAAAATACTACACATTTCGACCACATGTACTGTAATCATCATCAGAAGAAACACTCATCGTCACTGTGACATGTGATCGAAATATCCAGAATATGTTTTTAATGTTATTTTGGTTTTCTAATAAAAGAATTTATCCCTATTCGAATTGTTAATTTATCGTCATAGAAAGGCAGTGTGGTCTTCAAAATCACATATATTGGGATAAAAGGGAAATGTATGATCATGTGTGCCCGACAAAGCTAAGGGTATTAAGGTGAAACTTCAAAGAATGTTGAGGGGTATGTTGAACTATATCAATAGACAATATGTGCATCCAAGTTATCAAAAGGCGTATCCAAAATGTCTTTCCAAGGGCTAAGGGTATTAACTTTCAGAGTCAATACTACTGCTACTAAAACTGCGACTACTTGCAACTCTGACTACGGCTACTTGTGACTCCGCCTCCCACCCGTTAACGTATACGAATTGACCCACCGTCCCTCCTTCATAATAGCCAATTGTCACGTGAGCATACCCAATGTGCATAATTCTATTAAATATTTTAGGTGTAAATCAAGCCGACAGAAGAGCTTGAACGAAGGTCCAATCCTTATATGGTAGGTATATCAGGAGCAGCTTAGGGTATGAATTCGGAACTTTCAGGGAATTTTTTATTTTTAGTTACTTTGGGTTGTAGTATGCTCTTTTTTCTTTTATATCTACCTAGTGTCATTTAGAGCAGAAACTACAACCTCGTGAATCATGGTTGCAGCGGTAGCTGCAGCCTAGAGAAGGATACAGTAAAGAACGAATCCAAAAGGTAACAAAGCTATACAAATATGACATCAAATCCGATCTAACATTATCTTTTATAGAAAGACAAAGTTTTGCGTCAAAAATGGATTTCATTTATAAAATCATGTTTTGCTAATTAAAAATGCATGTAGATTTAGCAATTTTTTAAATAAGAGCCCTTAAAAGGCTCTCTATGATTTTCCAGTGCCCTGCTAGCAGTGGAGAAGGAGAAAAGAAAACAGCACACATCAGTGCTATCAATGCAAAAAGTGACTTCCTTTGTTATTCAAGTCAGGGAACCTAAGTCAGCCTATTCAGGGTTTCCTGAATAGGCTTTTTACTACTACTACTACTAATAACTCACTGCAGCACCAAGCCGCCTGAGGCCAACACAGCTACGCACGCTCCTCCTCCAACCTAATCTATTTAAAGCCTCCCTCTTTACACCCTCCCAGGAAGTTCCCATTTCCTTTAAATCCTTATTTATGACATCCTCCCAACCCAGACAAGGACGACCTGCTTTCCGTGTAGCCCCAGACGGTTGGCCAAAAAGGACAATCTTCGGTAATCTGTCATCCTTCATCCGTAGAACGTGGCCTAGCCATCTCAACCTTTCTTTCATTATAGCCCCAGAAAGCGGGATTGAACCACACTTTTCGTACAACCTACTGTTTGAAATACGGTCAGTCAGCCGGGTACCCAGAACAATCCGTAGGCAATTTCTCTGGAAAACATCTAGTAAATTTTCATCTGCTTTTCGGAGTGTCCATGCTTCAGAGCCATATTTGACCACTGTCATCACTGTAGCTTCCAATATTCTAATCTTGGTTTGTAGGCTTATCTTTCTATTCTTCCAAACTTTTTTTAACTGTGAAAAAACACCCTGAGCTTTAGCTATTCTACTTTTAACATCTTCACTGCTCCCACCATCTTTACTAATAATACTACCAAGGTAACTGAAGCTCCCAACCTGATCAATCTTTTCGTTACCTAAGGTCACCTGTTCATCTTCACTTATTCCTAACCTTAGTGACTTAGTCTTCTTAACATTAATTTTCAAGCCTATTTTAGCACCCTGAACTCGTAAAACCTCTAAAAATTCATTCATTTTGCTCACACTTTCATCTAATATGCTTAAATCATCAGCATAATCTAAGTCCAGGAGCGTTCTTCCTCCCCATTTGATTCCATGGTCTCCAATTGCCTTTCCTGTGCTCCTTAAGACGAAGTCCATCAAAATGATCCATATAAAGGGGGATAGAACACAACCCTGCTTAACTCCTGATTTAATACAAAACCAGTTGCTAACCTCATTTCCTACCTTAACCGCAGCAGTATTATTCTCGTACATAGCGCAAATCACTTTAATGTATTTTTCTGGTATACCATATAACGATAAGACCTTTGTTAACACTGTTCTATCAACAGAATCGAAAGCTTGCTCATAATCGATAAAACTAAGGACCAAAGGTGTTTGACAACGAAGGGACTTCTCAATTATTAACCTAAGAGTGAAAACATGGTCGACACATCCTCTACCTTTTCTAAAACCGGATTGTTCTTCCCTTAAAACTTTGTCTACAGCATGTCTCAGTCTAAAAAGTATCATATTACTCAGTAATTTGCTACCTACAGAGACCAGACTAATGCCTCGATAATTCCGACATTCACTCTTGTCACCTTTCTTATACAGTGGTTTAATTAAGGTTTTCCTAAAATCATTGGGTACTTCCCCTTTTTCAAAAATCATGTTCATAATCTTCAGTAGCTTATTCCTAACCTCAGAGCCACCATATTTAAGGAACTCATTAATCATACTATCAGCACCTGGGGCCTTATTATTTTTTAATCCTTCTAGTACTGTCGCTAATTCTTCCTCACTAAACAAATCTTCCTTCACATCCAAGGTATCACAAACTTTTTCATTTTCATCTATATCTTTTCCTGCAACTGTATCTCGGTTTAGCACATTCTCAAAATGTTCCACCCATCTTTCTTTAACTTTTTCCTTATCACTAATTGTGACCCCATTTCTATCTTTAACTGGGACTAGTCCGGATCGGCTACTCCCTTTCAATTTATTAACATGCCAGTATAATATTTTACTATTATGCCGTCTAGCCGCATCTTCCAGATCCTCAGCAATTTTATCCATCGCCTCCATTTCACATCTCCTTAGTTCATATTTTAATGCTTTCTCCACTTTCTTTATATTCCTTTTGTTTTCATACGACCTATCGCTCAGATAATTCTTATACAAACCCCTTCTACTCTCTATTAAACCTAAAGCTTTTTCACTAATATTCCTAGTTGCTGTCTTAGCACTCTTCCCTAGGACACCATCAGCAACTTCACAAATTGTTTTTCTGAAATTATTCCATCCATCTTCCACATTGTCAAATTTTAAACCCTCAAGTTTAGTACTCAACTGTTCCTGGAATTTTTTTCTCAAATTTTCATCCTGAAGTCTACCAACATCATAACTTCCCGGGAGGGAGTTACTCTTCCGAAATTTCAGCTTTAAATTAACCTTAGACACTACTAGATGGTGATCTTTACTTTTAACATCAATAACGGCACTCCTATACACCCTAGTATCTTGTATTGATCCTGCTAGTCTTCTGTTTACAATAACATAATCAATAAGGTTTGCTGTCTTACCATCACGTGAATACCATGTCAACTTATGGGCCATTTTGTGACCAAACACCGTATTGGTTATAACTAGGTTGTTATACCTACAAAATTGCAAAAGCCTATAGCCATTACTGTTTTCTTTTCCTACACCAAAATTACCTAGGCTAGGATACCATCTATCCCTATTTCTACCAACCTGGGCATTAAAATCTCCTAGCAAAAACACCATATTTCTACCTGGTACCCTGTCTATTTGCTCCTGTAACTGTAAGTAAAATTCATCTGAGTCACTAGTATCTCCATCAGTTGGTTCAATGGGGGCATATACTACTATAACTGATACCCTAAACTTTTTAGTCATAAAATGAGCAATTAGTATTCTATTATTAATACCTTCCCAGCCTAAACAAGACTTAGCAGCTTCCTTATTCATCATGAGCCCTACTCCCTGTCTATGTACCCCATCCTTCCTTCCTGAGTAAACAAATTCTATGTCACCTAATTTCATGCTTCCTACCCCTGGGATATGAGTTTCTGAAACTCCTAATAAATCCAGTTCAAACCGTCTGAATTCGTCAGTCAAAATGTCGATGCGATAGTCATTTTTTAACGTCGTAACATTCCAAGTTCCAATTTTCATGTTCTTTAAATCTTTGAAATTATTTTGGCCTCAAGAAAAGCAGTGATCCCGGATACCAGTGCAGGATGGGGACCAACATATCTTCTCAAGTCTACACCGAAGCGCTTAAGCCGGCTTAGAACCGGACAGCAAGAAGTCCCTGGGACCTCCAGTAAGTTGGAGGCTTTGTGCAATCCTGGGCCCATCTTGGTCACAACATGGTTTTCAGCACTTGGCGATGCTCTTCTATCAACAAGAGTCGAAATCCTGCACAGACAGTCCCAAGCCTATTACCTCCGACTCATTATATATTCATGCCTACAAATATTATGCTACTACGGGGAGGCAGCCCATAGTAGATAAATTAGCTAGGAAGAGGTTTTTCAGCCCGAAAACGCCCATCAAAACAAACCAAGCCCAGAAAATTATCCAATAATCAGAATCCCGTACGAGTGCTGTGTTGTTTACTAGGCTATAATTTCCTCGAGGGGCGCCACTCCTCAAGTGGGAAAAATTGACCGCAAGTTTCCCAGTCTTGCAGGTACCCCGAAAGGGTCGAGGCAGCCCTTTACAGAGGCCGTTGTCCATAAATCTGGATCTTACGCCCTGCCGCAGTTGTCCTCCTATAGAGGATCCTCCCACGATGGTGTTCTGCTTCACCATGCAATTTAACCCATTACTGGGGTTAAATTTTTGGTCATAGGAATTCCAATGGTGTACTTTTTGTTTCAATCTGATGCCATTTTTAGGGGTTTCAGTGCTATTTTTCGAAAATCCCTTAAGTTTGTGTTCAAGATTTCATTTTAATATTAAGATTAATTTATATAATAGTTACCATTCCTAAATTGACTAGAAATGACAATTCTTCCTCAATTATCGGTTTTTTAAACAAACTTTTATATGGGCGCGGTTCATCCTTTACTAGGTTGCAGATACTGCTGCAACCATGACTTTGTACACGAATTGTATGATTGGTTTTAACTTCTTTTTCTCTTCACTTTTTCTTTTAGAAAACTTCCAATGTCAAATTGGGATTATTTTGAAAATTATATTTTGAACAAAAAATATTTTTACTCATAATCCCAAAAGATTAAATGCTAAGCATTAAAGATTATTAAGATTAAATCAAAATGCAATAAGAACATATATCAAAATACTGTTTAATATCTATTTCCATTAATTAGTTCTAAAGGGGTGTTTAATTTTCACCAAAGTTTATATTTACGAAATTTTAAGGTCATTAATATCAAATATGAGATTAATATTGCACGTGAAAAGTCCAAAGTCAAAACATATTACATACAGCTTTCATAAATTTTTTTTCACACGTGTGCACCTATGTCATGTTTAATTTTATTGTTTTTGGCATATTTGTTGCAACTAAGAATCATTTTGCTTTACCTGAGAAAAACATCATCTTAGGCAAACAACAGGAAAAAAATACTAAGGGATTTTTATCTTTTAAAAAAGTAAATGAAAACTCAGCTTTTGATACTATCAATATAAAAAAGAGAGGCCATCAGAACTCAATCATAAGAACTTCCCTTAAACATGTAGTTCCTGGTAGAATTTTACAATGTCAAAAGACAGTTATTATATCGACTTTTTGACTGACAAATACTGACATTTTTAATATTTGTTGAATACAGGGTTCGAGGACTCATCTTGTGGACAGGCGTGCAAAAAGTGCCGTAGCAAAGTAGTATGCTACTTAGCAGTTTTTAAAATTGTTGGCAGATTTTGTCTGAAAATACCAATTTTAAAAATACTTTTGCTCAAAGAAAAGCTGTCAAAACACAAGTTGTCCAGCTAAAGTGTCGGCAGTTTTTCGAATTTTGTCGAGTAATGCTACTGGCGGGTTTGAAACATTTCACATACCTCCTTCTACGGTTATCTTTTTAGGCAATAAGGATAGTATATATCAGAGGCAACGCTACAGCGTTGCCTATAGTATTAAATAAATAAAAACGTTTTTTTTAACTGAAAGAAGGAGCGAAATTAAAACTTAAAACGAACATAAATTATTCCATAAATGAAAGGGACTGTTCCCTCTTCAATGCCCTGCTGTTTACGCTAAAGTTTGACTCTTTCTCACAACTCTACTTTTTAAAACAATAAACACTTTAGCATAAAGAGCAGGGCACTGAGGAAGAGACAGTCAATTTCATACATGGAATAAATTCTATGACTTTTAGGGGGTGTTTCCCCCTTTTTCAAAAATAAGGGAAATTTTCCCAGGCTCGAAAATTTTGATGAGTAAGACTAAACTTGATGAAACTTTTATATTTAAAATCAGCATAAACATACAATCCTTTTGATGTATACATTGGTATCAGAATTCCATTTTTTAGAGTTTTGGTTGCTACTGAGCCTGGTCGCTCCTTACTACAGTTTGTTACCACAAACTGTTTGAAAGGTCATATAAAGGTTCCAATGTTTTGTTATTATTTTTTCCCAGAGGCACTTCATATGGAAGGGGTCGTCGCAACGTCAGAAGGGGCTCATTCAATTGGAAATTGGAAGTTCTAGTTATGCTATTTCAGTTCCAGCATTACAAAATTGATCAAATCTGATCTTTATGGTAAGGTGCTCATAAAGAATAATTTTCTGCTGATTTTAGGTTTCAATGCTCCTCTTTACCTTCATCGAAAAGACACACTTTATTTTTATTTAAATTCTATTTGTTTTAAAACAATATCTGGGCTAAAATAAGCTTGATGAACAGTCAACTAAAGTTCAAGAAAAATATATCCTTGTAAAATACAAGCACTGGAAATTTTGAAAGTCACAATTTCTATAATGAAAAGAGAAAACAATAAATATGTAAATTAACCCCAGATAGAAAATTATGTAAATAATGAATTATTTACATCTATGTCAATAATATTAGTGTGCCATTTTTTTGCTACATTTAAGCACATACCAGCAACCAATGAAATCTCCAAAATGGCCAATAATTTATTAATAACTAATGATAAAAAAATGTCAATAACATAGTGCTTGGTAGGCCATTGGGGGAGGGGGAGGGGAGGAGGATCAGTATTAAACTTTAGTCTCCTTGATTTTGAAAAATGCTCCTTGGGGAGGTGTTTTCATTGAACAATGCCTTTTGGACATTTTCTGTGTAAAAAATAAACAAAAAAATTGCCCCACACCTAAATTTAGAAAAATATCTGCTACCATCAAAAACCATTAAAACATAATATCTCAGAAACATAAAATTTGTATTCCAGAATAGCTAACATGTTGATCAGATGGCGAAAAGAAAGCATGCTTAAACACATGCATTATCTCATGTAAATAATACTGCCATTTAGTTTCTAATCGCCTCTAAGTAAATGCCATTGAACTACCTACCAGCATGCCTAAGAGCTCATGAAAACTTTTGCATTTTGCAAAGTAAACCAAGAAAATCTTGCATTCTGGTGATGGGTAGCACACTAGCAAAGGCAATGACAGTAAAAAAAGCAACATGTCAGAAACATGTAAATTACCTTACTTGTAATTTTTGGAAGATTCTACAGGAAGAGTGATAATTTTAATAGATTTTGAGTCAAATTTGACTCAATGATAAGATTTTAGATGACGGGCTTAATGCCATGTTGAAACATAGTTGCATCAGGTAAACAAAGCTATAAGGAATCAATTTAGAGTCAAAATTATATCTCAGGAAGATATCCTTAAGTTTGCATCTCCACTCCTTCCTTATATCTATAGCTTAAAACATTGCACAAAAAGAACGTCTTTAACTCTTTTAACTTTGGCCAAGATGAAATGATTTCTTACTTTGGTCTGAGTCTACTTTCCTTTGACTCTAGAATTTGAAAACATAAATCCAATAAATCCAGCAGGATATATTTTTTTTTTTTGTGGTGTAGGAAGAAAAATCCTTTCAGATAATTAATCTCGAAACACACCTGTAAAGTGTTATAAATTTAACCTTAAACTCATTTCTTGTAGCCTGCCCCAACGTGGTCAAAATAGAGATACTACCTAACTAACCTAGACATTGAAGTCCCCTTATAAGGATACTGTATTTTTAACTATGATTATGTTTTCTTAATAATAATATTGTTTTACCCTCTTTCAATACATTAATTAAAAAAAAAACTTTTTAAAAAGATTTTTTTCAAAGATAAGTAAAGGCCATCTTAAGCTAAAGATCCTTAAGCCTATTAAAGTGAATCTGAAAGATACTGCAAACTTGGAACTGAAAAATTACGCTTGTAAAATATGGGCTGTGTATGCATCCCTGGCTTCAAACGTTTTGTATCTGAGTTGAGCACACTAAACTCAGTTATTATCTTAATTACCTTAATTTGCACTTTGTAGCAAATTAAGATTCATCACAATTTGTTGGTTGCTCCATACTTGATGATGTGAATGATGCATCCCACTGGTACTTCCAGAGAACACCATTCCATTCAACATCTAATAGCCTCTTGAAAACTTCATCACTGGGTACTGAGACTGTTGTATTTAAGAGACTATTCCAGTGGTTTACTACATGGCTGGAGGAAAAGTGTTGTCAGTGTCAAGTTTTAACAGATGACTTTAACAGCTCCTTTGAATGTTCCCTCCTGTTAGTGCCAATGTTTTGGGAAATTGACAAATAAATTGGGGGGGGGGGTGTTAAGTAAGCTTATATGTCATAAGCATATCAGCTCTTTGTTGTTGGTAAACCAGTGTAGATAATTTGAGCTCCTTTGAATGTTTATCATAAGGCTTTTCTCTCATCTTAGATACTGCCTTTGTGGCTCTCCTTTGCACCCCTTCCCAAAGCTATATGTCACCACTGTATCCTGGTGATGCTATGCACATTCCAGAATCAAGCACTGGTCTGACAAGGGCCATGTACAACCTCACAAATATAAAGGGAGACCTACTAGATATAGTTTTCTTTAAGAGTGCAAGGGCAAAGTATTCAGTTTGAATAGATTTTACCCTAGTTGTCAATGATGATTCCAAAATCCCTTTCTTCATCCACACTTCACAGCTCTTATCTGTTATTTACAGCTGGATTGACCATAATATACTTGAAACCTGGATTGGACTTGCTGAAACTAATAACACTACATTTGTCAATATTGAAGTTCATGTGCCATGTTGTTGCCCAATTTTGAATATGATCAAGATCTGCTTGTAGTAATTCATGATTGACTGCGCCAACCAACTCATCAGCATAGAGAGTTGGATAACTTATAATTAATTGAAAAATTTCATTTATATAGATATTGAATAGGATAGGTCCTAAGACATTACCCTACAGGATACACTGGTGACTCAACATCTCTCAGACTAGGATTTGTTCTCCTTTATTAATAAAGAGCATCACTCTCTGCTTTCTATATCTAAAAAACGCTGAGATCCGCCCCACAAGGTCTGCATAAATTCCATATGAGCATCAATTTACGTTTTGTAAACAAAACCCATGTACATACTTAAATTTGAACCCTGGATATTTGCGTTTGTGTTTTCTTATTATTTGTGTTTTCATTAATTTTGTGGTACCCTAAGTAACATTTTAATGGGCTAACCATAGTGTTATGTTCTATATATTCAGAGTTTGAAGTCTTGTGATTCATTCTTCATATCAGAAACAACAATAACAACACTTCATATCAAAAATAACAATACTGTATTGGAGTATTGATATCGTATTATGTATCAAAGTATTGATTTTGTACCGAAATTGTCAAATATGTATCAAAAGTTTCAATATTGTATCAAATGTATCAATAATATTTTATCAAAAGTATCAATATCACATCATATTAGTGAACAATTAAAGTGTAAATCCAGATTAAGAGATAGCATTTGAGAAGTTTTTTACAGGGAAGTATTTTTGTTGTTGGATTTTTTAGAGATTTCAGCAAGTGTTTCAAATTTTTTAATTATGATTCTTGATTTTTGTTGATTACAGGTTGTGAGCCTAGTGCAAACCTTAATATTTAGGCCAGTATTTGGTTGCAACAAGAGTGTATTATTTATCCTATATTTGTAAAAAGAAAAAGAAAAATTTACAAAAACAACCTAGCAAAAGTCAAAAAAAAAGAAAAGAAACTGATCTCTGTGTAGTCTATGATTGTCATTTAGATGAAGAATCAGGAGCAATGAATTGTGATGGTTGCAGTAAGTGGCTATATATGGATTGTCTTGAAATGACTCAGCCAGAGTATGATCTTCTAACAAAGATTACAAGGGGTATTGAATGTCAGTGGCATTATCCCATGTGCAAGGGGGGCAAGCAGGCAAGGCTAAATGCATTAGATATCCAAGATGCCATAAACAAATCCCTTGAACCACTTCAACCAGCCTTAGCTGTCATCCTGGATTTTTATGTGAAAAATTAAGGATGCTGTGAAAATGTCTTTTAGTAAATTTAAGCATGAAGTAATTCAAGATAGTCTAAATAGTCTTGTAGTCTCACAGGTACAGGCTTTGAAAATTGATCTTGATAACCATTTAAAAAAAATTGAAGTGGTTGATAGTCAAAGATAGAGACAGGCAGAGATGCAAGCTGAATCTTGTTGTGTTTGAAGTGCCAGAAAAACCAGATGATGGTAAGTTTATCCAGCAGTATTTGTCCCAAGATTAAAACCTTCCCGACATTTCCATTATAAATCCCTATCACTTAGCTAACCCAAATATCCCAACTAATTCAAACTCGCCCATCATTTTCTCTGTTGTGAACCTTGCAACAAAGAAACGAATTCTTCTGAAGTCACGTGAAACAAGAGGAACTAGCAGAATTAAGTTAAAAAATGGTGCATCCAAAGCAGAAAGGGTTAAAACTATATGAAGAGGTCCAAGCCTGGCGAGAAAATGGTGAGACAGATATTGTGATTTTGGTGGCAAAATAGTATCAAAAAACTTTCTACCTCCTGCCCCTCCAACTCAGATGGAACTTTAAGTGGGCAGTCAAAACTAGTACATAGTTTCTCTTCTAGTGCATTATTAAATGTAAATGATACCTTTGCTAGCAGGGAGCTGGACAACAGTTTTTACAATGCTATATCCAAACAATCTAATGAGGAGTTGGATACCAGTTTTTATGGTGCTAACCTAAACAAACCACTGAGTCACCAAGTTCTAAAACATCATGAACCCCCTCTGATAGTAAAAGCTGCAAGAACATTAGTTGCCTTAGTGCTATTTTCAGCAATGTTGACTGTCTAACTACTTTCAAGAAATCAAGTGTGTTGTTGCATCAGGCACTTCAAACATTTACACCTTCTGTGAAGTAAAACCAAATGGACAACTATTTCTAGGACAGAACAAGGGAATTGTCCAATACATTCCAGAAACTTTCCAGGTAGGAAATATTGATATTGATTCTGATTATGAGTCTTATTTAGAACAAGTGTGGATATTAATTTACCTCCTTGGTGAACCATTCATATTGATACAATTTACAGAAGTCCAAGTTCCCCTAATTTAGTGGAGTCCCTCTAAGAAGTTGTAAAATCAATTGATAGAAAAGTTGAACTGACAGGAAACCTTCTCATACTTAAGGATTTTAACCTACCTTCAATTCAATGGACAGATGACTGAGGCTACTCTAGACAGAAATAAGTTGAACCATTTCTTGAGTGCCTAGCAAATAATTCACTTCACGAAGCAATGAACTTTCCAACTAGGTACTGTGATGGCCAGCCACCATCATTATTGGACATTGTAATAGTAAGTGATCATGATGCATTATGAAATGTAGCCCCACTACTGCCCTTTGATGCAAGCAATCATACTGTTATACAATGTTCCCTTAGACTGTACCATGAAAAATCAGTTTTTACAAAACATGTGCATAGAGATTGACATCTAATGAGGCAAGAGTTGAAAGGGTGTGATTGGTCCTTTATCACTGAGAATGATGTTGACAAATCATGGAATATGATAAAGAAAATACTGGTAGAGGTTTTAGAGAAAAATACCACAGCATGATGGGCTTGAAAACTTAAAACACTGCCATTTATGACCAAAGAAATAAGGAGAGCAAGAAATAAAAAGAAAAAGTCTTGGAGATTATATAAGCAGAATATACATAATAATAATAACTAAACAAAATATACTATGGCACAAAATGAAGTCAGAACCGTATCCAGGAGGCTATTTCATCTGCATGAGGAGGCTATAACAGAAGCAAGCAAGTAAAATCCAAAATGCTTTTTGCATTTTGGATTATGCCTCAGTCCATAAACCTGGCAGACATTTGGTTCAAAAACTAAAAGTCAATGACTGTGTAGTAGACATCCCAGGAGAAATTGCTCATGCTGTAAATAGGCAGTCTACATGTGCATTTACTCTGCCTGATAATGCCCCTCTTCAAAACCCCCTAACTACACAATCATAACCCCTATTGGCCTCAATAGCTGTCAACAGGACTGATGTAGAGACACACCTAAAAAAGTTTAACCCAAATAAATCTGTGGGACCTGAAAGAGTACACCCAAGGCTTAAAAAAGAATTGTATGTTGACCTGTTGGGCCCACTAGCTCTAATTTTTTCAGAAATCTCTTGATGAAAAGTGTATCCTCCAAAGACACACAGCACATATGACCCCCATACACAAGGGTGGTAGCAAAGAGGATGCAAGTAATTACATGCCAATAAGCACCATTTCTGCAGTTGGGAGGCTTCTAGAAGGAATTGTTAACACTGCAATCTTGAAACACTTAAAATCCAATGAGCTATCCTCATCATGTCAACATGACTTTCAAAATCAATGGTCTGGTCAGTCAGTTGAAACAAACCTGATTGATACTTACAACTTTGTCACCAATCTCCTGAACCAGGGGTTTCCTGTTGACATCAGATTAATGGATTTGGTGAAGGCATTTGACAAAGTCTGCCACAAAAGACTTCAAACCCAGCTCCAAGCTATTGGGGTGAATGGATGTGGTAGAGTGGGTGAAGCAGTTCCTGACAGATAGGAAACAGATGGTTAAAATATTTGGAGAGGATGGAAGGGCATTCTTCTCTGAGGTGGCTGTTGTTGAAAGGGGTGTCCCCCTGGGGAAAAGAATTAATATATATATATATATATATATATATATATATATATATATATATATATATATATATATATATATATATATATATATATATTCAAAACCTATCTTCATCCACTTGAAGTTATGCAAAATAAAACCATGCAAACCCTTATGAGTTACCTTCCTGCACCATTATCTATTCCAGACTTGTTTTCAACAAAGAGTGCATATAAATACCTAAATATTTTACCTATTACACTCCTTATACCACTTACTACAGTGTTGTTTGCAGTGAAATATAAAGAAAATTTACTTCCAAGTTTCTTCTTCATAAGTTTGACATGCTTCTTTCAGAATCTACTCACCCCAACTCTACTCAACAAAATTCACTAATTTACTGGCCTCTTGTCAGATGCAAGCAATTGCAGTTTTCTTTGAGGTATAGTTTGATGATAAACTATAACAAATATTAAAATAATATCAACAGGTTGTCTCCAAGGAGTAAAAAGAAGACATTTGATGAGTTTTGATAAGTAAACATTAAAGGTTTTTTTTATGAGTTTGCCCCTCTTGTCAGTTCTAAAGTTGTCTTCTTTTTCTCTCCTTTTTATGGTTGTTGTTTGATTGTGAGTTTGAACTGGTGAGTACTATTATTATTTTTTTTCTTAATTTGAATGAAGTTGTTGCTTTCATTTATAACTCCCATGTCATTTGAGCTATGCTATCTGCCAGGAGTAGGTCACACTTATGCTGTTATTATTATAAAAAAAATAAAAGAACCTGAACCTGAACCCATGCCCATCACTTCTCAAACAAATCCAATCAAAATCTTGTCAAACATAGTTGAAAGGTCCAAAAATTATGTATTTGAGGAAGACAACCCCCCACAGCCCTCAGGGCAAGGGTTGTAAGTTATGCCTTATGGCATATAAGGTGTATATAGAAACGGTGATCATATAAACTTCAGAGGGGGCTTATTGGATTGGTAATCAGAAGTTCTAGCTCCCTTTTTAAGATTCAGAATGATTGGAGGGTGGGTACCCCTCACACCTCATATTTTTTCAAAATGTATTTGATAAGAAATTTCAAGATGTTCATTTGTTGCATTAAAAACTTTAAAAAGAGCTCATTCAATTCAAAATTGAAAAGGCTTGTGCCTTTTTTAACAGACAAAAGTGATTAGAGGGCAATTATCCCCCCTCCCAAACCCACCATTTCTCTACACACATCCAATCAAAATTTTGATATAGCTATTTTGTTCAATGTAATTGAAAGGTCCAGAAAATACGTCTTTGAGGATGACAACTCCCCCTCTCCCCAAAGCCCTTAGGGCAAGGGCTGTAAGTAATACCCTGGGGTCATATAAGGTATATATAGAAAGGGGGGATCACATAAACTTTGAAGGGGACTTACTGGATTGCTAACCAGAAGTTTTAGTGCCCTTTTTGAGATTCAAGAGTGATTAGAGGGTCAGCATCACTTGCTCTTTGAAGAGTTTCATAAATGTATTTGAAACTTTAGCTCATGTTTTGCTCTAGCTTCATTCAACATAAGCAATGATCAAATCATAAATAGTTAGAATATATTTAGTTTTAAAGTAACTGGACAAATTTATCACAAAATCAATTTAGCAGTACATCTGTCACAAAGTACTGAGGATAAAACTGAGCCACCTTCATACACTCAAATGTACTTTTTAAGCCCCAATAAAGCTGTTAAAAAATGCCTTGCACATCCTTTAAATGATTAGATCTCTTGCAAACTAATAAATCTCTTGGAAGAAATATTCAGACACAACAAAAATTCAAAAACTTAAAAGAAAATCAAAAGTTTGAAGCTTAGTAAATACAATTGTTAGAAATCAGGTTTTCTTTAGTAAACAAATATTTTTGAAAAGACAGCAAATAATCTGCAAATGAGAATCCATACATAGAAGCATGCCAAGTGCTGGGGCCAGGCAGCTGGTAATTGAAAAATATTTGTAGTTATTTTAACAAGAGATTAAACCAATTCAAAAACCTTAATAAAGGAAAGCAAAGTTTGAAAGCTTAGTAGATATCTGTGTTAGAAATTGGACTTACTTTTATAATCAAATATCTTTGAAAAGACCCCAGAATGAATAGACAGCAAATTGTGTGTGGTTAGAATACAAGCAACAACAAGAGTCCATATATAGAGGCCTGGTGGCAAAGCCACTGGGCTCCTGGTACTATAATATATAATGTAATCTTCTTGCTATCTCAGAAAGGGTTTAGGTTAGGAAAATGAAACTTTCAGGGATAGGTCTACAGGCTAAAGAATGTCCCAGGAAGGTATTTTTAAGCAACTACCTCTAATCCTTCTCCCTCTAGAGGACCCTGACCTTTAAAAATATGTGTGTTATAAAAGTAAACCCTGGCAAAATAGATCTTCTGCTTAATTGAAGTATAACAAAATTGTTTTCAGCTCCATAACTTTACTCAATTCCATTTTATAAGGTTTTAAACATATGCAAATAGCTTTCCTAAATTTTGAGAAAAAAAAACATTGCTATGGCTCAAAATTCTACTCAAATAACAGGAATTGCATTTTCAGAACTAAAGGCAGAGAAAAAGCAACTAGTAACTGATATTTAAGGTAAAATGTTGTTTTGTCAAAATTTCAATAGGTTGTCTACACCTGTCTTGTAGGCAAATTTCAGGGCCCTCTAGAGGGAGAAGGAGTGGAGATGGATACTTTAAAATACCTTCCCAGGACATACTTTAGCCTTTAGACCCATCCTTGAAAGTTTCATTTTCCTAACCTAAACCCTTTCCAAGATAGCAAAAAGTCAATTGACTATATAGCCTATATATATATATATATATATATATATATATATATATATATATATATATATATATATATATATATATATATATATATATATATATATAGGCCTATATATCCTTAAGGTTCTTTCTGATTGGCTTAACAGCTTTCAATGACAGCCTATTAAAACATCTTACATTAGAGCTTTACTAGGCTATACCATGCTCTCATCTTTGGGTATGAGTATGGATGTTTTACTCTCCATGAGGAAACATGATAACAAAACAAAAGTTGACTAATAACATTATATCCCTTGTTTTAGGCTCTTTGGCAATACACCCTAGCCCCCCCCCTGTTGGTTCCAGATATAGGCTGCCCTAGGAGCATAGCCTAAAAAACAACAACTACAAGCAAGCAGAAAACAATGAAATTCTTACTTTATAATATGCAGTATGCTTTATTTAGGCCTAATTGAATTAGCCTATCATGTTTTCTTCTATTTTTATCCACTTTTGATAGCATATTAAATAATGTTCCAGTAAATCCTTAGATTGATCCTAGCTGCAATTTAAGATGAAATAAAACACTTAATCACAGACAAAGATAGGCTAGATTCTAGACTGTATGAATGCTAACTGGAATTGTTCAAATCTAGACAAGGTGCCCTATATGATGCATCAGCAAATTAAATAAAGTGAGCTATTGTTAGTGCTAGCCATTAGCCTATAAGGGATGACCAGAGGCAGGGGGAGAGCATTTTCAGAAAAGCAACCCTATTTGGAATTACATAAAAAAAGATCTAGTGGCACTAGGCTACTTTCTAGTTTTAATATATTTTACAAAGAGTAGAAACACTAAATTGATACCTTTATTTGACCATAATTAGTCTAGGTTCTATTTTTGCTGCAGGCTAGGCCTAAAACTCAAAATTACCAGCAAAACTTAGGCTATGTCTAAGTAAAATATCATAGTCCCAATTATTTATACTCGGTTGGGCTAGTTCGTGTCAGTTACCTTAAAATGACTAGGTTAGAGGATTTATTATGAGATTTATTTCATTTCAGTCCATTTACAAGTACAAGCAGGTAGATCAGCTGTTTATGTTGCTGATGTCTTACAACAATGAAAATCGAGCTTAGCTGAGTCCTAGGATTCATTTCTGATTTATTGAAGATGGCTATTCAGTCGAAGGAAATACTTAAGAAATATCGATAAATAACTTGTTTCGTTTTATTAATGATTGAATGATTGAAAATGAGTTTTTTTATTACATAAAACTGTTTTTCAAAGTTTAAAATAATCTGTAACCAAATTGAACCAGACAACCATCAATTGCTATTACTGCTAACAGCTCATCTCGCTTAGCTGAGTCCTAGGATTCATTTCTGATTTGTTGAAGATGGCTATTCAGTCGAAGGAAAGACTTAAAAAATATCGATAAATAACTTTTTTCGTTTTATTAATGATTGAAAATGGGTTTTTTTATTACATGAAACTGTTTTTCAAAGTTTAAAATAATCTGTAACAAAATTGAACCAGACAGCCATCAATTGATATTACTGCTAACAGATCATCGTGGTACCAAGTCATGTAAAACCAGTGCAGTTGTAAATAATCATCCTCCATCCCAAGCTATTGAGAGCTCCAGTTCCTCCATGGTGTTTCCCATTCCTGCAAGTATATGTATATGTAACCACTCACTTCATTTTAAGACGACTTACTTTTCTACTGACGCTTCTCTGATTACCAAAAAGCATAATTTTTGGCAATTATATTATCCTTCCTCCATACAACAGGGCTAAACTGTATTGGCCTTTGTTTCACTATAGCTGGAAATGGTGAGGTCCAGCCATATTTTTTTTTAGCTTATTATTTGCATTTATTCGTTCCAACTGTCCTTTTTCAATTCTTTTGAACACGTCTTCAGCTTTTCCAAGAACGCAGGGCTGCATCCGACAATTGTCATTGCCCTGGACGTCTGTATCTGAATCTTAAATCCAATATTTATACCTTCATTTATGAGTATTTTTTTTCTAACTGTGAAAAGAAAGTATGCCTTAGCCATTTACCTTTTACGTTGTCGATGCCTTTCGTATGCTATCTAGGTAAGTAAAGCTGTCCAATTGGTGAGTTTTCTCGGCACAAAACATGATATTTTTGTCCCCGTCTATACATAATTTAGGCTTACTTGTAGTTTCAAAATCGATTTTCAAACTCACTTTAACGTAAGGACTATTAGTCTTTTAGTATAAGAAAAATGATTCACCTTCAAGATAATTCTAACTTTTAGCAAAATCATAGTAGGTTATGGAGTAAACCACTACTAGTAATACACGATAAACTGCGAGTTTGTAATTTTCTTGCAATTTAAAAAACATGGGTATAATTCCCGAGTCTTATTCCGCTAAATTTTCTTTTACAAATTCACTAGGCCTCCTGAGGGAATAAATAAAAAAAAAAACAAGTTTTTTTTTTCAACTGAAAGTAAGGAGCAATATTAAAATTTAAAACGAACAGAAATTATTATGTGTATGAGGGGCTTTGCCCCCTCGTCAATATCTTGCTCTTTACGCTAAAGTTCGAATTTTGTTTCAATTCGTTAAGAATGACCCCTGAGTCACAAAGGATTTAATTAAAATAAATTGCTCTTTTGAAAGTACTAAAAAAACCTTTATTGATTGATTTTTTATCTTATATTCAAAGTACTTATACTTCCTAAAATCTATCAGTTCAAGATTATATTTTCTTGTAATAAAACTTTCAAAAGTGGAAATGAATACACCCTCTCATCTACAAATAAGACAGAAATGGAATTATTGAAGAATAAGAAGGTAGATTTACCGTGAATATAATTTCTAAATTAAGAAGAAATCATTGAAAAAGAAAATAAGACTTAGTACTTTTTATAATGATATTCGTACTATAACTAGATATTTCAAATCGGTTTTAGCTTAGTCATGGAATTTAATAGAGGGAATTTAGTCATGGAATATTTAATTGAAACTCCGATTCTCTTATTTGTCATTAAAATACCGAATAAGCGCTGATAACGTCCTATTCCCTAATGTTGCAATTTACATACTAACCCATAAATGTAGAACTGCCTACGTATAATACCATGCTGACTTCATGTTGTTACTTTTCTAAATATATTTGTTTTAACCAGCTCCAAAAAAAAGAATTGACATAAATGTCCTAGGAATTAGAACAGAAAATAATTGAATTTCACACAAAGCCAGCACTACTTGTGGGACATTTATCTCTGCATCAGCATGCTGTACAAAATATCTGCTGAGAATAGAATAAAATAAATTCACAAAATATGTATATTTTTCTTACAATTTGTAAATTTTTGTGCACACATAAACTGTACCACCCCATTCTTCTTTTCTATTGTTATCAGTTTTAACATACAGCACTAGCCACTAGGAGCCCAAGTTTTGCTTATGAAGGGAATTATAGACATAAAAAATATTCAATGTAACCCCCCTTCGGAAATGTATAGCCCACATATCCTGATTTACACAAGAAAAACTTTTGTGTAATTTCTATAGAATTCGTGTTTTTAAATAAAGAGGAAGGTAATTTTCGAACTCTAGGAGTCGATTTTCCCTTTCAATTGGGATTATAATTGGCAATTATATTTTATTTAAAGTTTATTCCTCAATAATGCGCAGAGTTATTCATATTTTCTGGACACTCTTTGTCAAACAATCCCCAACAGATAAGTTAATAGTTCTAACGTTCTTTTTTGAATGCTTCCAAATTTGAAATATGGTCGTTATTTAAACGTGGGAATATGTTACAATACAATGTCACAAAATCTATGGTAATACTTTGACTTATCCTCTACCTTTACTTAGACAGCGCTATTGCGCTGGCTATGATTTTGTTTCGACTTTGACCCGCTGATATCAATGCTATTTGTTAATATAAATCGGCGAACCCACAAACGAATCAATTTAATAAAAATCATATATATTATTTCAGTAAATCACGCATATTAAAAGTTTAGTGCAACAGATAAAACCTTACTGAGTCAAGATCCATTCAAAATTACGAGCAACTGAATAGCGCAATGGCCATTAGAATAAAGCTTAGTTTAATTGTGAGATTCAGCATCCTGTGCTGGGCGGAGGGGTTGGGGAAAGCGGAGGAAGGATATACACTGCAGCATTAATGGTGAATCTGGCTAAACAAAGCCGAGTGTATATGACATCCACCTTCCTCCACCCAAAAACTTGTTTGTGCTATACTACTGTCATCTGCAGCAGCTCATTGCTGACAATTTTAGTAAAAGCCAAGCATCAGCACTTATATGTATGATTGTTTAATGTGTGTTTATCGTTTATAATGTATTGTGTAATATTTTCAAATTCACCAAGTAGCCTCTAATAAAAATATCCTCTAAAAATAAAAGCCTATTCACCTCTAATAAAAATACTCTAGTTACGCCCCAGCTTTGCCCCACAAAGTATTTCTAAATTACCGGTAAAAAAAAGGTATAGGAAGCGGCACTAGAGCCTTAAGGTCCGAACCGGCGGTGCTGATCTCCGTCTCAAGGCCCTTCAGCTAGGAAGTGTAATGGGGGGAGGATGAGGGCCAGCCATCCTGTGCTTATGTACACCCTTCCTGTTTACCTTCCCCAGATTTCTCCAGGTACCCATTTAGAGCTGGGTCGACTCTGACTGAGCTTACAGAGTAACGCCAGCGACCCCTGTCCCAAAACAAATAATTGGGTACACTATGATTTGAACCCTAGCCCTCTCAGACATAGGATCCTAAATCCAGCGCACCAATCCACTTGGTTAGGACGGCTCAAGATTACCGGTAGTATGACTGTTTAAGATTTATTATGGAAACTGGAAAAAGTTAAAGCTAGGGATTTAGATTTTGGTGCAAATGTCGCTTTTAGTTAAGAAAAATTCTATTCGTACAGAAAGGAAGCTAAATATAGGAAAGGGGTTGACTTGTTATTCTCTTGCAAAATAGAGCTATTAAATATCAGCAAAAGCAGCAAACAACAATGTATTAAAAAACATCGGTTTATCATTCAGATATTCAAGAATTAGGTACCAAAATAATGAGAAAAAATCAACTTTGACTTTCAAGTAACATTAATTAAGTTATAATTCAAAATATCAATGACAGATACTTCCTGTTTTACTTAGACATTAGTACAACAATTAAATTGTATTGTCGAACATGTGATGCAAAGACATCTTGCAGCATATATTACTAATATAACATCAACTGTGTTTCAGTTTTAAGTGAGGCAGTGGCCATCCCTGGCCAAGTACTGCTGTTCGTTGATAGACGAGCAGACCCTCAACTCCAAGTGAAAATTTTATTTTTGTTTTCCTTTTGATCGCTGTGACTCTAGGACAACTATCTTAATAAGCTTATTTTTCTTTAATATTGTTTAATGAACCAAAAGAAAGAAGAATATTCGACGAAAATAGAAATTACAGCGAATTACTGATCAAAAAAGTACGTTTTCATAGTTCAAAATACAGTTGCTACATTTAGGGAATATAAAGTTAAATACTTTAAGTTCGACAATGAGAAGAAACAATCGAAGTTCAAAGAGTCGAAGTGGCTATTAAACGCTCGACACAAACAATTGATCTAGCATTCCTCCAGCCTTCCGATATTGCTAAGAAAATCTACATTATTTAATTTCCGACAGCAAAAAATGAAAACATTTTCGGACGGTGTATTTGCGAAAGAAGATTTAGAAGACGTGAAAAATGTTTTGCATGACAAAAGCAACCAATTTTCGAGCTAAAGCCATCTCGGAAATCAATGTGTCGTCAAGTTAATGACGTTAATTTATAATTGCATCACTGATTTCGAAACTTCAAATATTTTACTCGAGACTTGACAAAAGAACATATATTTCAGGTCTATTTCCGCATGTGCCATTCTTCTGTTGAGTGTTTTTAAAGTACAAGCGAGTGATTTGAGAGGTATAAAAGGTACACCAATAACAAGGTGAGATATTCCCCGACTATTTATGCGAAAACATATTGGACTTGAAAATATTTTCTGAAGTATCAATGGATGTAGCTTCTGCTATGATAGGTAAAAAAAAAAAGAGTTTATTAACTTCAAATTGCACAGCAGAATTCGATCTTTCAAATGTTATTCTTGTGAATTGACGAAAAAAGTGTAAAATGTATAACAAGAGCAAGGTAAGATATTTTACGTGCTTTTGAAGACTGTTTACGCAAAAAGAAATTGGATTTGAAAATAGTTTCCAAAGTATCAATTGACGGGGCACCTCTAATGGTAGGTAAATAGAAAACAAGCTATAAATTCAATAATTGATAAAACAGAATCTGAAAACAAATTCATTAACAAAATTTATGTGCCCAAGGATTATCGAAAAATCCTGTTATAAAAGTGAACATCCAAACAGGGAATTACATTCCAGCGGTTTTATGAGTCAGGAGTTGCTGAAAAAAAAAAAAAAAACAACAACTAACAAATGATGACGCGTTTCTTAAAGTCTTTAAATACACTCTTTCTGCTTAAAATTAACTTTATTCTTTATATCCGGAATCCCAATGAATGATTTTACTTTAAAATTTACTGAATAAACAAGCTAGTGCTGTATTACTTCACCCAAATATGAAACAAATACAATCTGTTTTTTTTTAAAGCATAATTCTTGTATAGGAGTCATTTTCTGTGGTACAGGAGAAATCTCGGAACAATAAAACTTTAAACCCTGGGCATTAAAAGTCAGGGGCGTCGTTGGGGAGGAGGGCAATTGCCCCCCATTAATTCGGAGAAAAAATTATTATACAGTCCATGCCCCTTGAATATCCGGATAAGGACCCCTCTTGCCCCCCTCCCCCAAATAAAAATTCTGGATATTCGCCCCTGATAAAGGCCAACAGTGTTAAAATCTGGATTAAAATATTATTGGCTGAAGGTACAAGCCTATCAAACTTTAAGTGAAAAAGAACGACGCGGAAGGTTGGTCCGGCTAGAGTCAGAGGCAATTTCAGCTAATTAAATAATTTGATAGCAAAAACGCCTACTTTTCGCCAGTTTGCTGTGCTGGATCGGGACTTAGCGCTTGAAGATAAACATGGGCATCAATTGATCTTATTATGTATGACCAATTTGCTTTTTCTTAAGGAAAACTTCACTATTGTATCCCCTTATTAATAGGTTTCTATGCTTGGTCCTTTTTTAAACATAATTTAAATACATGAAAATATTTATGGAACTGCCATTTTATACAGAGCTGGAGTTAGTTTTTTTTTTCTGGGAGGGGGGATGTAGACTTTGTCACCCGATGCTGCAACGTCAATGCTATAAATATTAAAATTTTCCGCCATAAATATTACAATTTCAGTTTGTTTTGCCGCCCCCGGGGCGCTTAACCCTCCACCCCCATAGATCCGGTACTGATTCCATCGTGAAACCAGATTTCCATTTTCTTTTAATTTTTATCTTTATGTACATAATATATACACATATTTACATACCAGTAGGCCTACATACACACGTGATATATATATATATATATATATATATATATATATATATATATATATATATATATATATATATATATATATAATACATATAATACAATCTGTATATATATAATACATATGGATATATATACATGTATATACATATAAGACAGAGCAGAAAGGAAAACGACTCAACTAAACATAAATTTATTCCCTGGAAATAAAAACAACAAGTATTATGTTAAATACTAAAAATTCATGGAGAAAATAGAATTCAGGCAAGATAAAAAATGCAAGATATAAATAGAAAAATTATTGATATGGTGAAAAGTAACACAAGTCCCATAAAATCAAAGCTTTCAGGTGAAAAATAACAAGTGAGCCATAAAGCTGACATTAGAGCAACAAGGAATGGCATTAATAAATGCCCCATATCAACATCCAATTCAGCATTTCTTCTAACATTTCGATACAAGTGGCGTAAACCTGGCCTTTCAGCTTCATTCGTGCTTGATACTTCTGGATTGTTCACCTGAAAACAAGTAAAGTGAATAACGCACAAGGGGGAATTAGCCTAGATTGATACAATTAAATTCAAGAAGTTGTTTCTGGTTTCAAAATAGACGAAGTGCTCTGTATCGAATAAAATGAAATAGAGAGAAGCAAATGCCAAGATATTGGTCCGGGAAGTTTAACGAATGGGGAGAAAACCAACATTTCTTCTAACTGCAATACCAATCCTGATTCTAGAATGATTAGAATATACTATGGTTTCAATATATAATAAAGTATTACAGAAATAATGGCGACAACTCTAGCAATACCTCCCTTCCACTTGGCAAATAACTGAGCAGGTTCAACTCAATCCCAGCGTCACTCAAATCGCATATTTCTTTACTACCCAATTTCAAGACCATGTAATTCTCCATCATCTTCGTTCTTCTTTTGCTGAGTAACACAGAATCTAGTTAATCTTGTTTGTTTATGAGGTCCGGGACTACTGGGAGGAGGTATCAAGCAATTAAGTATACTGCCCCCCCCCCCCCTTTAAAAAATAAGTACTAAGTTAACAGCTTTGGAGATCCGTGAAAATTTATGCACTTAACTAAATACAAAGTTTTGCATCCCTTTGATTAAAAGGGATACAAACAATTTTTAGTTGAGTCAGTCAGTACAATATAGTACAGGGGCGGTAGATTTAAAACTTTTATTCAAAAAATGGATTTTTGGAACTTTTCAGTCCCTCTTTAAAAAGTTCAGATACTCCCCTCCCCCATTACTAGATTTTGTTTGCATACACACAGTAAACATTTGCAGCAATTCCACTGTACAAATTTGATGTTGTGCAAGGTTAAGGATTTTGCAAGTTAAACAACAAACTCCAAATTTGATAAACTTAGTAAAAACACATATAGTAAAAATAATGTATAATAAGCCCCGTTTAATAAATTTACTAGGAGTTTATACAGCGAAATTCCAGGGAATTTAGAAAAATCACTAAAAATCGAGAAAAAGGACCTTAAATAAATTCATGCAGCGGTTCAAAAAATGGTAATAACAACAATCCATTCATTGAATTTCAGTCTATGGTTGTTCACTATATTTAAAACATGTTATACGTAAAGCTATTTACTTCTGAAAATGTGTAGTTTCAAAACAAATGGTGTTTTTATATAAGATTTCATAGCACTGTTTTATTTAGAAGAAACCTCCAGCTAAAGCACACAGGATTCTTGTTGAGACTTTTGGTGACAGTGATCTGCAGACTGAAATATGCAGACACTGGGTTCAATGCACAAAAAAAGCTTGAAGTCATAGAATTAGAAGAATTGCTTGATCAAAACCCATGTCACACGTAGTAAAATTTTGAAATTATTATGATAATTGAAATTGTTGATCCAACAATTTCAAAATCTTTAGGAACACTTTAATGGTCCTAGTGATCAGTACTGTGTACGAGAATAAACTGCTGCGGTCAAGGTAGCAAATGAGGTTAGAAGCTGGTTTTGTATTGAATTAGGAGTTAAGTAGGGTTGTGTTCTATCCACATTTTTATGGATAATTTTGATGGAAATTATCTCAAGGAGAACACGAAAGACAATGAGAGAACACGGAATCAAATGGAAAAACAAATTCCTGGACCTAGATGTTGCTGATGATTTAAGCATCCTAGATGAAAGTGTGAGCAAATTGAATGAAATTTCAGAGGTTTTGTGAGTTGAGGGTGCTATAACAGGTCTGAGAATTAATGTTACGAAGACTAAGTTACTAAGGCTAGGAATAAGTCAAGATGAAAAGGGAAGGATGGGTAATGAAAAGATCGATGAAGCGGACAGCTTCACTTACCTGGGTAGTATCATAAGCAGCACAATAGCACTGTCTAAGTAAAGAGCGATGTGGGTACAATGTATTATTTATTGATTTTTTTATTTTTGGACCAGGGCACTTCACATAGAAGGTGCTGTCATAGAAACTTCAAAAATGACTCACTAGATTGAAAATTGAAAGGGCTCGTGCCCTTTTTAAAAGTCAAAGGGATTGGAGGGAAACCAATTCCCCTGCCACGCTCATCACTTCCCCAGACACAACCGGTCAAAACTTTAGAACGACCATTTTGTTCAGCACAGTTGAAAGGCCAGGAAATTATATCTTTGAAGATGACAACCCCCACACCACTAAGGGCAAGGGTTATAATTTATGCCCAAGGGGCATAAACGCTTTTTATATTACGGGTGGTCATATAAGCTTCGGAGGATGCTTATTGGATTGGTAATCAGAAGTTCTAGAGCCTTTTTAGAGTCAAAGTGATCTGAGGGCAGCTATCCTCCGCACACGCCCATCATTCCCTCAAACACATCAGATCAAAATTTTGAGATAACCATTTTTTGAGACTAGTTAAAAGGTCTGGAAATTATGTTTTTGAGGATTCACCCCCCCCCCTCACAGTCCCCAGGGCAGGGGGGTTGTAACTTATGCTCTGAAGGCATATAAGGTTTTTATAGAAGGAGTGGTCGTAAAAGATTCGGAGTGGGCTAATTGGATCTGTAATCTGAAGTTCTAGGGTTCATTTTAAGATTCAAAGTGATTGGAGGGCAGCTACCCCTCCCCACGCCCATAATTTTCCAAAACTTATCCAATCAAGACACCCCCCTCACACACACAGCCCTCAGGGCAAGGGTTGTAAGTTGTGCCCCGATGGAATATAAGATTTTTTTATGGAAAGGGTGGTCGTATAAACTTCGGAACAGGCTAATTGGATTGTTAATCAGAAGTTCTAGTTCCCTTTTTAAGAGTCAAAGTTACTGAAGAACAGCAACCCCCCCCCCCTCCAACGTTACATTTTCCCAAAATGCCTTCAATAGAAATTTTTAGATAGCCATGTGTTCAAAAATAGTCCAAAGATCCCATAACAAGGCCTTGGGGTTCACAGAATCCCCCAGAGTGTGAGGTAACGGTTTTAAGTTATACCCTGGGGGGAGGGGATATAAGGTTTTTATAGAAGGGGTGGTTGTGTGAACTTTAGAGGAGGCTCATTTGATTGGTAATGTACAGTTCTAGTTCCCTTTTAAGAGTAAAACGTAATGGAGGGCAACTAGCCCCCCCCCATGACTTCCTCTTTTCCCTAAACGCGTTCGATCGAAATTGTGAGATAGCAATTTTGTAACCAACAGTCCATTGAGCATATAACAATGTCTAAAGGGTGGATATGTCCCGCGGCTTATAAGATTTTTATGGAACGAGTGGTCATATAAACTTTGGATAGGATGGGGCTCATTTGATTGGTTTAGTGCCCTTTTTAAGAGTCAAAAGCGAATGGAGGGCAATCAGACTACCCAAGCCTATCTTTCCACAAAACACATCTGATCAAAATTTTAAGAGAGCTATTTTGTTCGGCATTGTTGAAAGGTCCAATAATTATGTCATTGGGGGATGTGAACCTTTCTACAGTTCTCAGAGCAAGGGCTGTAAGGTAGGCAATTCCTTCATTGTATAGATATAGTATATGTTTATGAGAAAGGTATGCATGTTTGAAATTTACTTTCCAAGAAAACGAAGAGAACTCAGATGAGCCTTTCAGAGGATGTTGAGGGAAGTGTTAAACTAAATCAAAACACGATATGTGTCTATGGATTGTCAAAAGGGCGTAACTCACGAATGACTAGGTATATTAATTTGAAATTTTAAGAAAATGATAAGGGAGATGATCATAACGGCAATATTTGCCTGCTACCAATACTACTACAACTACAACCACTACTACTATCACACTATTCCATTTACAATACTCGGGAGAAATTGAATTGAATCAAAAGACGCTATGTACATACACATATTCAAAAGAGCATATTTCAAGAATTGGTTTGGGTATTAAGTTAGAACGTTCAGAGAATGCTTAAAGGGGAAGATCATCTGACCAAAAGGCAATATGTGCACACTACTTCTAATACTATTATCATTGCTACATTTAGTACTACTACTACTTCAACTACTATTTCTATTGCAACTTGTAAGGCTAAAAGTATTGAGATGGAAATTTCAAGAAGGATATGAACATACAGGTTTTTTAAAGGACATCGCAATGGCTAAGTGTATAAACATGAAACTTCCATGATTTGATCAGTGGGAAATCCTGCTGACCGAAATAAAATATGTTAATACTGCTGTTGCGACTGGTACTACCGCTATTATCAGTGTATAACAGAGGTAGTACTAGTAGCATCAGTATTACTACTATGATTACTATTACAACTATGCCTAAGGGTATGAAGGTGGAATTTTCAAGGAATATTGAAGGGGAGGGAGTGAACTGAATCACAACAAGTCGCCTGTATGCAGATTGTCAAAAGGGCGTAACAGCAATATCTTAGGAACAGTTTAATGTGTTAAGTTGAAACTAAGAGGGGTTATTGTGAGGGATCAAGAACTAAACAAAGGAAAATATTTGCATCGTAATACTACTGCTTCTACTTATACTACTACTACTACTACTAAAATTGTTACTGCTTCTACTACTGCCACTAAAGCTAAGACTACTACTAGTAATTCTACTGATTCTACTACTACTACTGCTATTAAAACTAAAGGTGTTAAGACGAAAAATTCGGGATATATTGAAACTGTATGGAACTAAATCGAAACACTCTATGCCCCCACAGGTTGTCAAGAGGACGTATCAGAAATGCTTCAGGAACGGTTGATGGTAAGTTGAAACCTTCAGCATGTGTTGAAGGGAATGTTGAAGAGACCAAAGGTGCCATCTGCATACTGCTACTATACAAGCTAAGGGTATTAAGATGAAGCTTTTAAGGAATATTCAAGCGGATGCTGACCTAAATCAAAACAAACTATGAGCATACGGACTTTCAAAAAGGTGGCCAAACAATATCTCAAGAATGGCTTCAGATTTTGAACTACTAACAAGGCACTATGTGTATACTATTAAAACTACCACTACAGTTACTGTAACAAATGACGCAAAGGGTATTAAGTTGAAACTCTTAGGGAACGTTTCGATTAAACGAAAAAACTGTACGCATATAGGTTTCCAAAGGGGCATATAAGTAAGCCCGTCCACTTTCCAAACACATCCAGTTAGAATTTTGAGACCGGCATTTTTTTCAACATAGTAGAACAGTCCAGCAACTATGTCTCTAGGAATATTGCGCAAGTAAACCCCCCTTACCCCCTCCCACAGTTATGCAATTGCCCCATTATACTTTAAAGCTAAATGTTGATTTAAAACTAAATCAAAAAGCACTGTGTGTATGGATGCTGATAAGACACCTCAGCAATATGTTGAAAAGTCATCTGTATGCAGATTGTCAAAAGGGCGTAACAGCAATATCTTAGGAACAGTTTAATGTGTTAAGTTGAAACTAAGAGGGGTTATTGTGAGGGATAAAGAACTAACCAAAAGAAAATATTTGCATCGTAATACTACTGCTTCTATTTATACTACTACTACTACTACTACTATTATTACTGCTTCTACTACTGCCACTAAAGCTAAGACTACAACTACTACTGATTCTACTGATTCTACTACTACTACTGCTACTAAAACTAAAGGTTTTCAGACGAAAAATTTGGGATATATTGAAACTGTATGGAACTAAATCGAAACACTCTATGCCCCCACAGGTTGTCAAGAGGACGCATCAAAAATGCTTCAGGAACAGTTGATGGTAAGTTGAAACCTTCAGCAGGTGTTGAAGGGAATGTTGAAGAACAAAGGTGCCATGTGCATACTGCTACTATACAAGCTAAGGGTATTAAGATGAAGCTTTTAAGGAATATTCAAGCGGATGCTGACCTAAATCAAAACAAACTATGAACATATGGACTTTCAAAAAGGCGGCAAAACAATATCTCAAGAATGGCTTACATTATTTTGTAATGGCTTACATTACATAATTTAGACCTTTAAGGGTAAGTTGTGGCAGATTTTGAACTAGTAAGAAGGCATTATGTGTATACTATTAAGACTACCACTACAGTTACTGTAACAAATGACGCTAAGGGTTTTAAGCTGAAACTCTTAGGGAACGTTCGATTAAACGAAAAAACTGTACGCATACAGGTTTTCAAAAGGGCATATAAGTAAGCCCGTCCACTTTCCAAACACATCCAGTTAAAATTTTGAGACTGCCATTTTGTTCAACATAGTAGAACAGACTAGCAACTAGGAATATTGGGCAGGTAAACCCCCCTTTCCCCCACAGTTATGCAATTGCCCCATTATTCTTTAAAACTAAATGTTGCTTTAAAACTAAATCAAAAAGCACTGTGTGTATGGATGCTGATAAGACACCTCAACAATATATTGAAAAGGATTTGTTCGTTTTGAGTTTGACTCAGCTATTTACTGTAATTTCTGTTCGAAAAAAAATTTAAATTAATAATTAGTAAAGACGGTGGGAGCAGTGAAGATGTTAAAAGTGGAGTAGCTAAGGCTCAGGCTTTTTTTCCCATGGCTGAAAAAAGTTTGTAAGAATAGGAAGATAAGTCTGCAAACCCAGATTAGAATACTGGAAGCTACAGTGATGACAGTGGTAAAGTACGGTTCTGAAGGGGCATGGGTGCTCCAAAAAACAGAGGAAGAGTTGCTATTTGTTGTCCAGAGAAATTGCCTACGGATTGTTTTGGTTACCCGACTGACTGACCTCATTTCAAACAGTAGATTGAAAGAAAAGTGTATTTTAATCACACTTTCTAGGGCTATGATGAGAGAAAGAATGAGAAGGCTAGAGCAAGTTTTACAGAGGAAGGACGACAGATTGCCTAAGATGATTCTTTTTGACCAACCGTCTAGGGCTAAACGGAAAGTAGGTCATCTGTAGTTGGGGGTTGGAGGATGTTGTAAAGAAAGGTTTAAGGGAAATGCGAAATTCCTGGGAGGGTGCAAAGAGGGAGGCTTTGAATAGACTGGGATGGAGGAGGAACGTACGTAGCTGTGTTGGCCTCAGGCTGCTTGGTGCTGTGGTGAGTTGTTAGTAGTTAATAATCTTAGAGCAGGGAAATAGAGTCCTTGCATTTATTTTGTGAAAACCAGGCAAGCACTAATTCATAGTCATTTTAAAACCACAGAAAATGATAGTTTGATTTCACTTTCGCAACAATTTAGAAACAGTACACAATAATCAAAACAAGGAAAACATTTTAAACAACTAAGAAAACTTTTGAGAAATAAGTATTTGAGGTATTTTACCACATAGTTCTGTTCTCCCATCTTCAGTGGTAGAGAAAGAAAACAGATGGAAAGAAAAAACCTTAGATAACACAGACAACAAAAATAAAAGAGTACAAATTAACCTTAACAATGTGAACAAATAAAACAAGATTTAAAACAGCCAATTTGGGCAAAATTTCTCTCAAATATGCTCCCTACATGCAAAAGCCACCCAAAACGAAGTGGAAAGAGGAAGGATTTAAGTCATACCTGCGATTATGCTTTGTGAAAACAACAATGCCAAACCTTTGTATAGCTTCTATTTTCTCAGCTGAGACTCATACCCAATGAATATCTTAACAAATCCCTCTACAACAGAGTTCCTTTGCATGAAAGATACATAGATAGGGGAAGAATTTATCCCTTCATTCAAAAAAGCTAAACTAAACCGCTTAATAATTTACTGTAGGCCAAATTGCTCTTTTTTTTGTTCACTGACTTTAAATATTTTGCCATCTGACATATATCAGTTTTTTTTTTTATAATACCTTCAATTTATATGGGATGCTTTTCTGATTCCTTGGCCGATAGAATTAGTTCAGCAATAAAACTTTTTATAGTCATACTTAGTATCAATATTAATCTATGTTTTTTAAATTACTATTAAGCTAGCCCAGATTGCTTGTCCTGCAAAAGAATAATATTGATGCGGATTGAGTTCCCCTGCCATGGCTGATCCTTGCTTAATGGAATACATTGTACATGTTATTATAATATGGCTGGACTTACAAAGCTGAGTCAAAACTCATGCCGCAAAAGCCCATTGCCTTTACATCAAAATACCTGATAGGCTGTTGGTGCCCCTTGGGTGTAGCAGGGCTTTCCCCCTTTGTGGAAGAGCCTTCCTTGGTAGTGTCAAGGTGTCCACCATTGTGTTCTCTCATCCCAAAACACAACCCGCCAGCTTCAGCAGGCAACACTAGAGAGTAGTCATCAACTCCTTGCCAGCCAGTGGCAGCAAGCAGCACTTGATTCTCAGAGCTGGTACTAATAAAAGAATTTCTTTCTCCCACCTTGGGTTGCTCCTGAACGAATCTTTTCTTGCATCACGGTCAGCACTTCAGATGTCCAGGGAATTGATCCCCCCCCTACACAACTTTGTTAGCCCTTAATGGCTTCAATCTATCTGATCTTGGCAACATTTTCCACAGAATATCATGCCTCATGGCATGCAGTAACTAATTGGAATTGCAGTAAAATGGAATTTATGGAATAATAATGGAATTGCAGTAACTAATTCCTAAAGGCTCAATCTAAACCTACGATTTTTTTTACTATAAGTGCATTCAAACTAACTTTTCTTTGACTATAGTCTAAGTGCCCAGAAAAAAAACCTCCTCAATGGTTCTGAATGAATATATAATTAGATAGTAAGGGTTAGTGATTACAGAAAAGGTTTGCTTTTGACTTCAAACAATATGCTAAACAGGAGAAGGGATTATAGAAAATTCCTTCAGATCTAAAAAGGTATATCAATGCACATCAATAGACACATTAATAATTAATTACATTAAAAAAGTCATAGGCTGTATTTCTATATATCTGGCACTTTTTCTAGTAGGCAAAATGTACAAGGAAATTCCCTTTATCCTAAAGGTTCAATTCCCTAGAATATAAAACTTTAGTTGTTTAACCTAATCAACTAGATGATCCCAGTCAAATTTAAACTGCAATTGAAATATAAAATACAGTCAAGAAATGAAAAACACTTACTAGATTTGAGTTGTCTTGTACATTATTATTTTGATGTATCAAGCAATGTAGAACACAGTTGTCAAACACTCTACAGTCTCCTAATGTTTGTGCATCATTTGACAGAACTTTACCATTAAAGATCAACTTTACAATTTTTGTACTATCTGAAGCTTCTGGAAAATGTAAAATTTTAAAATCTCTAACACTTAATGTCTTTCTTGCTTTTACAATCTTCAATGTATCATCCAAGAACCTAACTTTCACAGTAATTTCACCATCTTCAATAACTGGCTCTGAAAGCCCATCTGAGGACCCAGGTGAATTTGAAATATTACTTGGAACTTCTTGGTCGTCAGGTCTTCTTACATGATCTTGTTGAGGTGCTTGTAAAACTGAACTACCAGAATTCACATTGATATTTGAATCCGATTCCATTCTGTTTGAGACAGTTGGTGGCACTTCTACAGTAACGCCTCTAAAAACACTTAACACATGTATTTGTCCACTTCCAACAGATCCAACTGCTGAAACTACAATTCGGATTTGGCGTGGTAATGCTGGTACTTCAGTAGACTTCCAAAGAAAAACAAGAAGAGCACAAAATACTAAACTCAATACTAGAGAGATTTCTATAAGAGGAACTACAACAACTTCTGTTCCTTCTAGACTCATGTCCTTTTAATAGCTTTGATAACAACCTAAAAAAAGATAGATTGTAAAAAGTGTCTCCTTAGTACTCAGGAGAAAAATCATCTCATTGAAAGGTAGAATAATAAACAATGAAGTAAGAAAACTGTAAAATACCTGTGAAAGAACTTCAAATCATTAAGGCGAAGTAGTAACATCAACTAACTTAGGGCTCTAGCAATAGCAGAGAGAGAAAGGTTACATTTTGAAGTGCAAGTCTTGGAAATTAGCTAAATTCCAGGTCCTTTTAACATTTCCTTGGTGGGAAAAACTAACCAAGAATTTCAACCTACCTAACCTAAAATACCTAAAATATTACCAACCTAAAATATTAAATACGCCAGAATTATCTCCAAGATACTCTGTCAACAGTAGTAAGACAACATAACAAAAAGAGAAAAAATCTTACATATACCAAGGAAATTCTACAATTGCACAAATACTGTGGTCAAAGCTTTAGTGAGGGTTCTGCTCCTTCTATGGTATACCAGATAAGTACATTTAAGTCATTAATCCTATGTATAATCTTTGGTGTGGATGGTTTGGTGTTAAGTCAAGAGTTAAGCAGGGTTGTGTTCTATACCCGTCTATTTTGATTATTTTTGATATCTAGGACTATGTTCTAAGTAACCCGGCAAAATCTATGGGAGAAAGTAAAAATCAAATATGTAGGTAGAACTTTCATAGACTTAGATTTTATGAATTATGATTATTCAGGGTGCAAAACTAGACTAAAGAATCTACGATAAGAAGAAATTGCATGGAGTAGGAATAAATAAGGGTCAAGAGAGGATGTTAGGCATAAAAAAAAGCCATCAAGAGCAAAACTTCACTTTAATAAGCAGCATTAGCAAACATAGTGGATGCAAAGAGGACATAGAAAGTAGACAATGCGCAGGCAGTTAAAAAAAAATTGGAAGGATAGGAAGATAAGCCTGAGAACTAAGATTAGAATATTGGAAACTGCAGTAACATCTGCACGCATTCACCACCTATGGTTCTTCAATTTGAGCTTAAGGACTTTCCAGTAAAAATTATTTAGCCTTCCTCCCGTTTCTTCATCTTAAAGTGGACTGTCTTTCTATGACTGCTTCCTGCCGTTTATATGTCCCGTAGTAGCTCTTTGGATTCCATGCCCTTGACTAACCTGGTATATATTTCAGGTTCAATACCTTTGCAAGGGTGCAGTCAACCAGGCTTTTAAATAAAGATGGTATTTTGTGGAGTTTGAGGCCCTTTTAGTAATTTATTTCCAACATCAGTCTGAATTTTGAGTGCTTGATATAAACGCCTTCTTTTTAGATAAAAGCTTCTTCAGCCTTTTAGATAAAAGCTTGCTGAACCTTGAGAATGATTTCCCCAGGTATATTCATTGGAGTTTACTCATAATGATACATCTTTAGCTGGCTTTATTGACAGTTACAAATTCCATTGGGAACATTCTGCATTATATTGATGTACTCCTTTTTTTGTTGAGGCATGGGTAAAGGCCACAGGCATTAAGGTGAAATAATGTTGAGGGGCATGTTATGCTAAATCAAAAGGAACTATGTGCATTCAGCTCGTCAAAATGGAGGATCTGCAATATTTTAGGCCACCAGCCCCCTCCCATGTCCTTTTTAGTTGCCTTACCTCCAAAAAGATTCAATAAAAATAAAAAGACACACCTTAAAAAAATAACGAATCAAAAAGATATGCCTTTTTGATAACTTGAATGCAGATAGTTTCTTTTGATTTAGCTCAACATACCCCTTAGCATTTCCAGAAAATTTGCCTCAATACCCTTTGCCTTTTTAGGCACACTAAGGATCAAACATTCCCTCCTTTCCAAATGGCAGATCCTGTATATAAAAAATGAACAAATTTCATAATTTAAATTCCTTGTCCCAGGGGGTGCGGGGGCATGGCATCCCTAGAGGCATAGCTATTAGACATTGTGACTGTTTTGAATAAAATGCTTTTTTAAGATCTCTACCAGTGTTAAGGAGGGCATCTAAAAGGGCGTGAGCGGTGTTAGATGCCTTGCATTCCTTTTTCAACATCCCTCTCACCCTCTCAACAGGTTTTTAAAGGTTCAACTTAATTTCCTTATATATTGCTGTTGTACCCTTTTCACAAAACTCAGAATCAAACATGATCCCCTTTTTCCAATAGCAAACCTTGTACAGAAACAATTGGCAGCTTATATAACTTATAAAACTAGCCCCAGAGACTGCAGGGGTTGTGTCATACCTGGGGGCATGAATTGTTATTTGAATTTTCAACTATTTGGAACAAGACTGTTATTCAACAATTTTGATCAAATGTCTTTGGTAGGAGGGATGCTAAAAAGCGACTGGACGAGGGAATGGTTGCCCTTCACTCACCCTTTAGCATCCTCCTCAACATGCCCTGAAAATTTAAACTTAACAATGTTCTTAAGATATTTCAGACATCTTTTTGATAAACTGCATCCACATAAATATCTTTTGATTTAGCTTAACGTCCTCCTCAGCATTCCACAAATTTCACTTAATAGACATTTTTGAACACACCTAGAACAAAACATCCCCTTTTTCCTATTAATATATCCTGCACAAAACAAGAGCTAAGAGCTCATATGGCACTTGTGACGAGGTCGGAAGAGCCAAGAGCTCAAATGGTATGAACTCTAGCAAAATTCTAAGAATCAATAGAATGATTTAAAAGGAAAATCAGAGGCTTAATGCCGGTCGGGATTTAAAATAAGAGCTCTGAGTCACGAGGTCCTTCTAAATATCAAAACTCACTAAGATCCGATCACCCACTCGTAAGTTATAAATACCCCGTTTTTCTAATTTTTCCTCTCCCTTCAGCCCCTCAGATGGTCGAATAGGGGAAAATGACTTTATCAAGTCAATTTGCACAGCTCCCTGACACGCCTACCAATTTTCATCATCCTAGCACATCCAGAAGCACCAAACTCAACAAAGCACTGAACCCACCCCCTAAATCCCCCAAAGAGAGCACATACAGCACAGTTACGTCAATCACATATCTACGACATTTACTTATTCTACCCAGCAAGTTTTATCCCGATTTCTCCACTCTAAGCGTTTTCCAAGATTTCCAGTTCCCCCCACCAACTCCCCCCAATGTCAACAGATCTTTTCGAGATTTGAAATAAGAGCTCTGAGACATGAATTCCTTCTAAATATCAGATTTCATTAAGCTCTGGTCACCCATTCTTAAGTTAAAAATACCTCAATTTTTCTAATTTTTCCAAATTAACACCCCCCACCTCCCCCAAAGAGAACGGATCCGTTCCAATTATGGCAATCATAAAACTTGTACTTATTCTCACCATCAAGTTTCATCCCAATCCCTCCAATCTAAGCGTCTTCCAAGATTTCCGGTTTCCAAGACTTCTGTTTCCCCCTCCAACCCCCATGTCCCCATATCCGATTAGAATTGAAAATGGAGCATCTGAGACATGAGATACTTCTATATATCAAGTTTCATTAAGATCTGATCACCCATTCGTAAGATACCTCAATTTTCACGTTTTCCAAGAATTGCGGTTTCCCCCTCCTACTCCCCCCAATGTCACTGGATCTGGTCAGGATTTAAAATGAGAGCTTTAAACCACAAGATCCCTCTAAATATCAAATTTCATTAAGATCTGATCACTTGTTCGTAAGTTACAAGTGCCTCATTTTTTCTAGTTTTTCCAAATTACTCCCCCCCCCCAACTCCACCAAAGAGAGCGGATCCGATCCGGTTATGTCAGTCACGTATTTTGGACTTGTTTTTATTCTTCCCACCAAGTTTTATCCTGATCTCTCTGCTTTAAGTCTTTTCCAATATTTCCTGCGCCCCTCCCAATGATGCTGTATCTGGTCGCAATTTAAAATAAGAGATCTGAGTTATGAGGTCCTTCTACATGTCCTGTGGTGGCGCAGTGGATTTGACCTTAGCTTGGTAATACGGGACCCAGAGATTGAATCACGCTGCAGGAATGCACTGCAGGGCCGATGCAGGGACCTTAGTAGTCAAGAAGCATCGTTAATCCTTAAATAAAAAATAAAAGGTCCTTCTACATATGAAATTTCATTAAGGTCCGATCACTCCTTTGTAAGTTAAAAAAACCTTAATAATGACGAAGACCACACTGCCTGTCCATAATAGAAATACAGAAGAGAAATACTGCCCTTAGATATAGGGCCGAAATATTCAAATAGGTTTTGTTCGTTCACTGTCTTGGGAAAAAAGTCCTCATTATTCTATCTTCTGTATTTCTATTAAAAATACCTTGTTTTTTTTAATTTTTCAGAATTAACCATCCCCCAACTCCCCCAAATACAGCGTATCCTTTCCGGTTATGTCAATCATGTATATTGGACTTCTGCTTATTTTTACCAGAAGTTTCATCCCGATCCCTCCACTCTAAGCGTTTTCCAATATTTTAGCCCCCCCAACTACCCCCAACGTCACCGGATCCGGTCGGTATTTCCAAAAAAAGAGCTCTGAGACACGATACCTTTCTAAATATCAAATTTCATTAAGATCCGATCACCCATTCGTAAGTTAAAAATATCTAATTTTTTCTAATTTTTCTGATTTGACTGTCCCCCACTCCCCCACCCCAGATGGTCGAATCGAGGAAACGACCATTTCTAATTTAACCTGGTCTGGTTCCTGATACGCCTGCCAAATTTCATCATCTTAGCTTACCTGGAAGTGCCTAAACTGGCAAAATCGGACCGACAGACTGACCAACAGAATTTGTGATCACTATGTCACTATATGTCACAAAGGGCAAATTGCATAGTTTACAGTCCTTACTCTAGGAGTATTCCTGTAGGCATAATTAACATAACTTTAAACTGTTCTGAACAAAACCAATTTTCTAAAATATTGATCAGTGATGAGGGAAGGGAGCATCTAAAAAGGCCAAGAGGAACTGGGTGTCCTATGATAGCTCTTCAACATCCACATCAACATCTTCTGAAATTTTAAAACATAGCGCTCTCAGCTGTTTCTTGGATATTAATGATATGGCCTTCTAAGAACAAGCAACACACAGTGTCTTTTATTGTTTGACATCCTTCTCCTAAATGAGATTTCCTGTGTTCCAATCTTTTTGCTGCTTAAAACTTGCAATAGAATTCTTAATTTTCATTCAAGCCATCACTCTTTTTTCAGAGCAATATTTTCCAGGATCATTGGTTTGGTTCAATGACCCCTGGAGGGAAAAAAAATACACATCCATGATCTTTTTTCCTGGAGAATATACAAAATTTTACATTTTTGCAGACAGGAGCTCAAAATTCCTACAATTATCTAATTTGCTCAGTTTGATGTGGTAATTTTAATTTAAATTTCTTGTCTCTTTGATGTGCAAGCCAATGCCCCCATCCCCCAGAAATTTCCTCCACATATACATTGAGCAACCACTGAGAAAGTACAAAATAGGCCCTTCAAAATATTTATCAGGTGTCCTATGGGGTAATATGCCAAAAAGAGTTCTATGGCAGGAGTTGGTTAGTGTCCAATCACTTTTGATATTAAAAAAGGGACTAGAACTTTCAATTTCCAATTGAATAATAATTTTATCGCATTTCATTCACATAAGCCCCTCAATTGAGCATTGATACCAAAACTCTTAGAAAAAACTGTTAACTATAAATTGGATGGCGGAGAAAAACCTTTAATCAACAATCCCTATCACACAGGTTTACAATGTTTGTCCATTATATTCATTGGTTCTCTATTTACTGAGAAATAAATATTGTCATTTATTCTAACATAGAAATCGCTGCAAAATCACAAAAAAGACAATTATTCTGTTTTCTCTAATTATGGAAAATTAGCAAAAAGTCATTTGTATTACTTTTTAAACATCACGCTATTACAGAGCATCATGGATAGTCATACAGACAACTTTTCATACCTTGTACTTTGTATATGGAATAAAATGTTATACCCTCACATAGAGATTAGAGCAGCCTTAAACCACCATAATGTTATACAGAAGACAATATACTGCCCCACTTCTATAGAGGGAAAACAATAAAAGTCTATAGAAGACTTCTTATACAGAATACTATTATTGAGCAGCCTAAATAAAGCCATAGAGACGACTTTTTATACCTTGTACATTTGCAATAATTTCATTTTTAGAGAAAAGAAAATTATCACTTCCGTATTTTGGAAAATGTAGATGAGGTCAATAATGAACTCCCCACATGGAAGACACTTATGCAAATGAATGTCAGATTCACAAGAATTAAAAAAAAAACTGGATTTTAATAGTGGGGAATGAAACCCTGCAGATAATTTTCTATTGCCATTTGAAACTTAAATCAGAACAGAACAACATTTCTCAAAGAAAAACAATTCAAAGTTACAGGAATGGTCTTAAATCCTAAAACAGATATCTGAACAGTAACATTGTTATCATTAACAGTGATACTGCTATATATACTGTTATCATTAACAGTGATAATACTGATGATATCAGTAACAGTAACAATGAACAGTAACTTGTCTAATATTTGCAATTATTTCCCCACCAATTACAGCAACACCAGCCTCTTTCATCTTTGTCACAGTATTGGTTGTTATCTATGTTGCATGATTCATGATTTTCGAAACATCGTTTGCCCTTATAAATGATCCATTTGCTTTCAACAGAGAAATTTCTGACTTAAATAGGCTGCATTCAGTGACATCATTTTAAGATTTTTTATTTGGTTAGTAGTAAAACATTCTCTATCTAAAAAAAATGTCCTTCAGGGCAAAGAGAGCTTGGATAAAACAAATTTCAACTCAAATTGCATTCTGTTTTCAAATAGGGCTTTGAAATAATTATTTCTTAAATAAGCTAACACGTGTATGGACTTTACTTGATTTTATGCTAAAAAAAGTTTCGGCTATCCAGTTCAAAGACAGTGTCAATTGTTCATCTTTGTCCAAAACATTAGCTGTTGAGGGAAATTATTATAATGGGCAAATGACTTTTTTGGCCAATGGCCAGATTTTTCACTATAATCACACAATTGCTAGCTATTTGTTGAATTTATATGCTAACAGAGCTTAATCCAGCCTAAAGGATAGATAGGCTACAGTTTCCATCAAAATATGAATCCCCCTGTCCCCAATTTATAGATACAGCTTAAATCTGAACTTCCTTTCTTCCACAGGCTAAACAAAAGCTATGCTCAAAAGTTTCATTTGTACATTAGATATAAAACAAGAGCTAAGAGCTCATATGGCACTTGTGACGAGGCAAGAAGAGCTAAGAGCCAAGAGATCATATGGTATGAGCTCTAGCAAAATTCTATGAATCAATAGATTGATTTAAAAGGAAAATAAGAGGCTTAATGCTGGTCAGGACTTAAAATAAGAGCTGTGAGTCACGATGTCCTTCTAAATATCAAAATTCATTAAGATCCGATCACCCACTCTTATGTTAAAAACACCTAATTTATTCTAATTTTTCCTCTCCCTTTAGCCCCCCAGATGGTCGAATCTGGGAAAACGATTTTATCAAGTCAATTTAGCAGCTCTCTGACACGCCTACCAATTTTCATCGTCCTAGCACGTCCAGAAGCACCAAACTCGCCAAATCAGTGAACCCCTCCCCCCAACTCCTCCAAAGAGAGCGAATCCAGTACGGTTCCGTCAATCACATACCAAGGACATTTGCTTATTCTATCCACCAAGCTTCATCCCGATTCCTCCCCTCCAAGTGTTTTCCAAGATTTCCCCCTCCAAGTCCCCCCAATGTCAAAAGATCTGGTAGGGATTTGAAATAAGGGCTCTGAGACATATATTACTACTAAATATCAAATTTCATTAAGATCCCGATCACCTATTCGTAAAATAAAAATACACCAATTTTCACGTTTTCCAAGATTTCGGGTTTCCACCTTCAACTCTCCCCCTCAATGTCACAGGATCTGGTCGGAATTTAAAATTAGAGCTTTAAAACGCAAGACCCTTCTAAATATCAAATTTCATTTAAATCTGGTCACCCTTTCGTAAGTTACAAATACCTCAATTTTCAAAATCCCCCCCCCACCAACTCCACCAAAGAGAGCAGATCCGGCCGATTATGCCAGTCACGTGTCTTAGACAGGTTTTTATTCTTCCCATCCAGTTTCATCCTGATCTCACCGCTTTAAGTATTTTCTAAGATTTCGGGTTACCCTCAACTGCCCCCTCCCAATTACGCTGGATCCGGTTGAGATTTAAAATAAGAGATCTGAGTCACGAGGTCCTTCTAAATATGAAGTTTCATGAAGATCTGATCACTCATTCGTAAGTTAAAAATATGCCATTTTTTCTAATTTTTCAGAGTTAACCCCCCCCCATAGAGCGGATCCGTTCCAATTATGTAAATCACGTATCTAAGACTTCTGCTTATTTGTCCCATCAAGTTTCATCCCGATCCCTCCAATCTAAGCGTTTTCCATGATTTTAGGTTCCCCGCCCCAAACTCCCCCCAGTGTCACCAGATCTGGTCGGGACTTAAAATGAGAGCTTTGAGACACGATATCCTTCTAAATATCAAATTTCATTGAGATCTGATCACCCGTTCGTAAGTTAAAAATACCTCATTTTTCTAATTTTTCAGAATTAACCCCCCCCCCCAACTACCCCAAAGAAAGCATATCCTTTCCGGTTATGTCAATCACGTAATTAGGACTTGTGCTTGTTTTTCCCACCAAGTTTCATCCCGATCCCTCCACTCTAAGTGTTTTCTAAGTTTTAGGCTTCCCCCTCCCAACTCTCCCCCATGTCACCAGATCCGGTCGGGATTTAAAATAAGAGCTCTGGGACACGATATCCTTCTAAATATCAAATTTCATTGAGATCCGATAACCCGTTCGTAAGTTAAAAATACCTCATTTTTCCTAATTTTTCAGAATTAGCCCCCCCCCCCAACTACCCCAAAGAGAGAGGATCCGTTCCGGTTATGTCAATCATGTATCTAGGACTTGTGCTTATTTTTCCCACCAGATTTCACTCCGATCCCTCCACTCTAAGTGTTTTCCAAGTTTTAGGTTTCCTCCTCCCAACTCTCCCCCCCCAATGTCACCAGATCTGTTCGGGATTTAAAATAAGAGCTCTGAGGCATGATATCCTTCTAACTATCAAATTTCTTTGAGGTCCAATCACCCGTTCGTAAGTTAAAAATACCTCATTTTTTCTAATTTTTCAGAATTAACCCTCCCCCAACTACCCCAAAGAGAGCGGATCCGTTCCAGTTATGTCAATCATGTATCTAGGACTTGTGCTTATTTTTCCCACCAAGTTTCATCCCGATCCTTCCACTGTAAGTGTTTTCCAAGTTTTAGGTTTCCCCCTCCCAACGCCCCCCCCCAATGTAACCAGATCTGTTCGGGATTTAAAATAAGAGGTCTGAGGCACGATATCCTTCTAACTATCAAATTTCATTGAGATCCGATCACCCGTTCGTAAGTTAAAAATACCTAATTTTTCCTATTTTTTTAGAATTAACCCCCCCCCCCAACTACCTCAAAGAGAGCGGATCCGTTCTGGTTATGTCAATCACGCATCTAGGACTTGTTCTTATTTTTCCCACGAAGTTTCATCCTGATCCCTCCACTCTAAGTGTTTTCCAAGATTTTAGGTTTCCCCCTCCCAACTCCCCCCCCCCCAATGTCACCAGATCCGACCAGGATTTAAAATAACAGCTCTGAGAAACGATATCCTTCCAAACATGAAACTTCATTAAGATCTGATCAACCGTTCGTAAGTTAAAAATACTTCAATTTTTCTATTTTTTCCGAAATAACGAGCCCGCCACTCCCCCCCCCCCAGATGGTCAAATCGGGAAAACGACTATTTCTAATTTAATCTGGTCCGGTCCCTGATACACCTGCCAAAGTTCATCGTCCTAGCTTACCTGGAAGTGCCAAAAGTAGCAAAACCAGGACCGACAGACCAACAGAATTTGCAATTGCTATATGTCACTTGGTTAATACCAAGTGCCATAATAAAACAAGCTTTTTAGACTGAAAGCAAGGAGGAACAATAAAACTTATTTTAGTGCAACAAATGGAGAAAACCAAAAAAAAGAAGTTTATAATAGCACTATAATGTATCAAGAGAAAACAGAAAAAGTTATCTCTATGTCTAAATCTCTTCTGTATGACATCGTAGAGCACTATCCCTTGCTCTTTGTGTCCACAGGCTAAGCAAAAGCTATGCTCATAAGTTTAATTTTTATATTATATTTAAAATAAAACAAGCTTTTTAGACTGAAAGCAAGGAACAACAATAAAACTTATTTCAGTGCAACAAATGGAGTAAACCAAAAAAAGAACTTTATAATGGCACTATAATGTATCAAGAGAAAACAGAAAAAGTTATCTCTATGTCCAAATCTCGTCTGTATGACATCTTTGAGCACCATCCCTTGCTCTTTGTGTTAAAGTTTGACGTTTTGCCCCAATTATAAGAACAACTCCTAAAACACAAGGATTGTTTCATTGGAATAAGTAGCTTTTTAAAAGTACTAAGAATCTTTAGATCAACAAGCAAAAGGGGAAGAGAGTACAGCCCCCTCTAATATATGGAATAATTTCAGTTCATTTTAAGCTTAAATATAGCTCCTTACTTTTAGTTGAAAAATATAGTCATATTTATTATATCTATAAATAAAACTGTTTAAATTCAAACTTAAGCTTGTGAAGTATGATATTATTTAACCTCTGAATGGTTGTGTCTGCACATTGTAAACACAGTAATCAGAAGGTATGTCACTGGGTTGTAAAAAAAAGTTAAAACCCTCTTTTTTACGAAAGTAAAACAGTTCAAAATAGGGATGAAACCTTTTTATTGACAGTGAACAGATATAAAATTTAACTGGATATTTCGAGCACATATACAGTGTTCATCATCAGCAGTAAAACTAAAAGACATGAATAAAACCAAACAAAATTTATACCTAATAAACTAATTACATATAGTTTATTGATCTTTTTTTTTCAATGCAACAGCGGAAGCCAGTCTCTTTGACCTTTTCCGTTCCGTTTCATTGGATTTATCTGACATATTACGTGGACAGAGGTCATAGCTTTTAGGTGATGTGATATTTACTTTATTTGAACTCAGTAAATTATCATATATTGAATTCAATCCAAATTCACCTGAATCTCTGTTTATGGAATTATTCTTGAATAATTTTTTTTTTTTTTAATTTCGATTGTTTCCCTGAAACTTTGCTTTAAACCTTGGTCCCTAGAAATCAAAGAAACATTTTCAAACAAAATAAAATGATTTGGAAAGTTATAGATATGTTCCGAGAAGGCCGACGTGAAATCTTCAGGTTTTGTATTTTGCTTTAAAGACGATGAAATAAAATTATGATGTTATAGCAATCTCATTTTTAAATTCTGGTTAGTACGTCCCACATAAGAGCTTCCACAAGTACATGGGATTTTATAGACCCCACTTTGTTGCTCTACGGAAATTCGATCCTTTCCAGAATTTAAAAAACTAGCCAAAGTATTACTACCTCTTAAAGCCATTATTTTGTAAAATTCTTTTAAGCTTTTCACTCACCCATGGAACATACGGTAGAGAACAAAAAATATCTTTCTTTTCTGTTGTTTCCAGAATATCGTCAGAAAATTCTAGAAATTTTTTACTTCTTTTCGAAAAAGTCTGGTCAATTAAAATGCGGTCAGTTAAGGATATGATTATAAACCAATTTTTACTTGGCGAGCATGACTGGAGAAAAACGACAAAAATCTGTTATTGTCAGTAGGTTTTCTGTAAATCTTAAAATCCAGACTATTTTCATTTTTTTAAAGAAGAACATCCAGAAAAGGGAGTTTATTATCCTCTTATAATTCTATTGTAAATTTTAAATCACCTCCCCAAAAATTAAGATGTTCTAAAAAACCTTTTAATTCCTCCTCCCCATAATTCCATACTGAAATTATGTCATCCATATATCTCCCCCAAAATTTATGTTTTAAAAAGTATGAACCTAAAGCTATTGTTTCAATATTTTCTACAAAACAATTTGCTAATAAAGGTTTGCTTTTACATCAATACTCGTATACATTGACGCTATCTCAAAACTTGAAATTATAGAATTTGAAGAAATCTCCACTTCTTTTAGTTTTTTTTTTTTACAAGTTCTGACGAATTCTTAATGTAAGAAATTTGTGTAGACATGAGTGGTTTACATAATGACACTAACCACTTATTCAGAGCACTTGTTGGTAACTTTGTGCTTGCAACAATTGGTTGTAATGGCAGATTTGGCTTATGTATCTTTGGAAGTCCATATAATTTAGGGCACAAAGAACTTCTTGGTAAGAATCTGTAGAAAAGTTGAGGTGTAGTCTTCCCTTCTTCCTTCAAACTCTTTAACTCGTTCTTAAACTTCTTTGTGTATGAGTCTGTCAGGTCAAAAGAAAGTTTTTTGTACGTTTTTTTTCATCTTTCAGTAAAGTGTTTAATTTTGAATCGTAGTCCTTGGTGTCCATTACCACTAAAGTGTTACCCTTGTCTGCTTTTGTCAAACAGTTCGTGGTAACGAACTGTAGTAAGGAGCGATCCGGCTCCATAGTAACCAAAACTCTAAAAAGTAGAATTTTGATATCAATAGCTACATCAAAAGAATCGAATTTTAATGCTGATTTTAAATATATAAATTTCATCAAGATCAGTTATACCCATCAAAAGTTACGAGCCTGAGAAAATTTGCCTTATTTTAGAAAATAGAGGGAAACACCCCCTAAAAGTCATATGATCTTAACGAAAATAACGCCATTAGATTCAGCGTATCAGAGAACCCTATTTAAGGAGTTTCAAGCCCCTATCTACAAAAATGTGGAATTTTGTATTTTTTGCCAGAAGACAAATCACGGGTGCGTGTTTTATTTTTTTTTTTTTTCAGGGGTCATCGTATCGACCATGTAGTCCTAGAATGTCGTAAGAGGGCTCATTCTAACGGAAATGAGAAGTTCTAGTGCCCTTTTTAAGTGACCAAAAAAATTGGAGGGCATCTAGGCCCCCTCCCACGCTCATTTTTTCCCAAAGTCAACGAATCAAAATTTTGAGATAGCCATTTTGTTCAGCATAGTCGAACCATAATAACTATGTCTTTGGGGATGACTTACTCCCCCACAGTCCCTGGGGGAGGGGCTGCAAGTTACAAACTTCGACCAGTGTTTACATATAATAATGGTTATTGGGAAGTGTAGAGACGTTTTCAGGGGGATTTTTTTGGTTTTGGGGGTAGGGTTGAGGGGAGGGGGCTATGTGGGAGGATCTTTCCTTGGAGAAATATGTCATGGGGGAAGAAAAATTCAATGAAAAGGGCACAGGGCGCAGGACGAATCTGGTCACGTTAGAAAAAAACGTCAAATTCAGAGCTTAATATACAATGCTGGGTGTTTGGAGCCTCTCTATTATGGAGTATAATTTGAAAATAACACAACCATACGAGCGATAAAACATATATACCACAACCATAACTCAACTAACGAAAGAACTGCTAAGAGATAACACAACTATAAAGCAAAAACAGGTGAAAACTAACGGAAAAATAAACGAACTAAGAGGTGGAAGGGGCCCAGAGAAAAAATATAATCCTTTTCCAATATTGAGCCTAACTTCCGCAAAGGAGTAATAATGTCAGAAGCCCCGAAATACCGAATTATTTTCTTTTCAAACAGTTCGTGGTAATGAACTGTAGTAAGGAGCGCCCCGGCTAATAGAAACCAAAACTGGATTTTAATGCTGATTTTAAACATATAAGTTTCATCAAGTTTAGTCTTACGCATCAAAAGTTACGAGCCTGAGAAAATTTGCGTTATTTTAGAAAATAGGGGGAGACTCCCCCCTAAAAGTCATAGAATCTTAACGAAAATTAAACCATCAGATTCAGCGTATCAGAAAACCCTACTGTAGAAATTTCAAGCTCCTATCTACAAAAATGTAGAATTTTGTATTTTTTGCCAGAAGGCAGATCACGGATACATGTTTATTTGTTTGTTTTTTTTCCAGGGGTGATCGTATCGACCCAGTTGTCCTGGAATGTTGCGAGAGGGCTCATTCTAACGGAAATGAAAAGTTCTAGTGCCCTTTTTAAGTGACCAAAAAATTGGAGGGCACCTAGGCCCCCTCCCACGCTACTTATTTTCCCAAAGTCAACGAATCAAAATTCTGAGATAGCCATTTTATTCAGCGTAGTCAAAAAACCTTATAACTATGTCTTTGGAGACGACTTACTCCTCCACAGTCCCCATGGGAAGGGCTACAAGTTACAAACTTTGACCAGTGCTTACATATAGTAATGGTTATTGGGAAGTGTACAGGCGTTATCGGGAGGATATTTGGTCGGGGGGAGGGGTTGAGAAGAGGGGGATATACTGGGGAACTTTCCTTCGAGAAATTTGTCATGGGGGAAGAAAATTTCCATGAAGGGAGCACAGGATTTACTAGCATTATTTAAAAAAAACAATGAAAAAATAAATATGAAAAAGTTTTTTCAGCTGGAAGTAAGGAGCAGCATTAAAACTTGAAACGAACAGAAATATTACCCATATAAGGGGCTCACTTCCTCCTAATACCTCGCTCTCTACGTTAAAGTAGTTTTAGTAATGTCAACTATTTATTCTATGGCTTTTGTGATTCAGGGTTCATTCTTAATGAATTGGGACAAAATTTAAGATTTGGTGTAAAGAGAGAGGTACTGACGAGGGGGCGAACCCTCTCATATGTGTAATAAAAACATGAGAATAAAAAATTCTTTACGTAAGCTAATTTATAAGTTATGTATATCATTCACTAATAAAAAGATTCATAAAAAATTAAAAGTTCTAGTTGCCTTTTTAATTAACCAAAAAATTGGAGGGCAACTAGGCTTCCTCCCCGCTCTTTTTTTCTCAAAATCATTCGATCAAAATTATGAGAAAGCCATTTAGCCAAAAAAAAAAAAAAAAAAATGCAAATTCCTCTCCGGAGAACCAAAATCAAAACATGTATTGATTCAAAAACGTTCAGAAATTAAATAAAAAAACAAGTTTCTTCAACTGAAAGTAAGGAACGACATTAAAACTTAAAACGAACAGAAATTACTTTGTATATGAAAGGGGCTGCTTCCTCATCAACACCCCGCTCTTTACGCTAAAGTTTTTTACTGTTTTAAAAAGAAGAGTTGAGAGAAAGAGTTTGATATGACACTTGGCAACATTAAATTCAAGAAGCAAAGCATGATCTTCACAGGGAAAGGCTAGTCCAAGAAGATTGCAAATAAAAATAATCAAGGTTCCAGAGCAGGGATTTCTCTTCAAGCTTGACGGTACATAATTTATTTCCAAGTTGCTTGTGACAAACTTTGTCAAAAGCTTTAGAAAAGTCAAGCAGAATCATGTCAGCAGGCACACCCATATCAAGCAATTTGGTGTTGTGATCACAATTCAAGGAAATTGGTATCAACAGATCTTTCTGAATGAAAGCCATGTTGAGGCAAAACATTACTTACTTCAAGATGTCTACCAGCTGCAGAATTAATTATTCTTTTATAAGGTTTTTACAAAAACCTTAGTAACTGCTGATGCTAAGTTAATGGGTCAATACTTTCTTCACATGTTTCTTAATGGCCCCTAGTTTAAACCTTTACACTTATTTGCACATTAAGGGGGATTGGAATAAAGCATAGTGGAACTATAGGCTATTCAAAATGTGTTAATTAAACTTCTCCTGCATATTGTGAAGTAAGATTTTTTTCTGGGCACATTTCCTTCTCAATTGCCCCCTATTCTAGGCTTGAACAAAATAAGACATTAAAAAGTCATCTTTATGACTTTCTTTTGGCTGTACTATAACAATATGATAGGTCATGTCAGAATTGGTTTTTATTCTCCTTAATAAGAAAAAACATAATATTGTCTTGTATTTGACTTTGTAATGAATTCTATATAGTAGTAAATGACAATATTCTATACTTCAGATATAAAGAAAATAAATTATATAGCATAAAGGCAATCCCTATCAGAGCTATCCCAGATGGGTATAAAGGCTAGTCTCTATTAAAATATTTGACTTAATTCAATTTTTTCCTCTCCTACATTTGGTTCATGTTACCTGTAACTCTTCATCAGTTAGGCAAATAATTGGGCTTTTCACTCAAAACTATTTAGCCTTCTAAAATGCATTTTCTGTATCTCATTTTTCTGATTTATCTTCATAGATATGGAATAAGCAACATTGCCAAGCAACCGTCATAAGCCCTAGATTTTGTTCCCCAGAGTCGGAGGATTAAATATTCGACCAATTCAGGACTTGAACAAAATTAAAAAAGGAAGAAAAATAAATGGAAAACAGATTTATTGTTTCAGATAAACAGTTGAAAACCATACAAAAAATTAAATTAAGAACAGTTAATTTCACATATTTTAGCTTCAAGTTCATAATCCAATATCAACGATAAGAAAGGAGAGAAAAAAACCTAAAATAAACAAAATTCATAAAGAAAACAAAAAAAGACAAAAAAGCTATAAAACAATAGAAAAAAACTCACGTCTCAATTACGAAAAAAAGTTTATCATCTTTTTATATATCAAAATACAAAATGCAATTCGAAAGGACAAAGTTGCCATTCTGTTATCATTGAGTTAACATTGAAAGTGTATTATATTCAAGACAGAAACTAAGGATTAAAACTTGACATAATTTAAAGTACTTTTCAACGCTCGACTAAGCGAGTGATTGCTAACTGCATCACTGTTGCCTGTTTATGGATATTTGCCAGGTCGATTACCAGTTAATGCAATCAGAGGTGATTGCTGTTTTATTTCAAGGCGCTGGTTTATTGTTGTTTATCTTGACTTTTTTTGAAAGCGAGCCCCTCTGGATTTTTATTTCTTAGAAGAAAGGGGCCCTTGCAAGTACGTTTTCGTTCGATGTCTCTTTAGAGAAGATTTATCACATTTGCAGGAATTTATTGTTAGTATTAAAGAATTTGAAGATGATGGCTATTATGGAGGATCGTTTTGATCAGAAGCATCAAGAGTTTGTGTAGTTGTTGGCTAGTCTGGAACGAGGAATTAGTGCTCTCCGCTAGGAAAATTCCCAACTTCGGCATGAGAATTGCGTTTTGAAATCATAGTTAATTAAAAAAGATCGTGGCTGAATTAACCTCTAAAAGTCCATGAAGTCTCCTCTAAAAGTCAAAATCTTCAATTTTATGGGATTCCCCTTGTGTCTGGGCAATATGCAGATACTGCTGCTCGTGAGCTTTTGACTGATATCGGGTTGGCAAATGCTTACACTATTCTGTTCCTGAAGTGCTATCAATTGAACAGTAATAGACAGACAGGGGCTTCTACTTGGTCTTCTGCTAAGAATAAGTTTGTGCCAATTTTAGTTACATTGACAAGCATTGCTGATAGAGATATATTATGTGGAATTGTAGAACGCTGAAAGGTCTCATAAAAGTAACAGTTAAGATTTACTTCGTGACCAAGCGCGTCGCCATAAAGAACTTTTAGCATACGGGTATAGCCTACGCAATTCTGCTACTCCGTTAGTAAAAGTGGCGGATTAACATTTGGCTTGAAGCTAAAAAATTCGAAAGTGAAGGATTGGACGCGAGTACAGGGTACCTGTTTAAGATCTCTGTTAGTGCGTCTAATGTGATTATCCCTTCAATTGAAAATGAAAACTGATTTTCTTTTGTTAATTTGCCTTACATTATTCAGTCTGGTTCCTTCCTTTGTTTTTATTATCTTTTTGGTCTATTTATTGCTATATTCATTATATTATGATAATGCTCCTACGCGTGAGTGTATTGATCTTCAAATAAATCCATCGATAATCCCTCTTACTTATTTTGTTTGTTTCTTAGTTTTTCCTAATTTTCTTTTTGCTTATCTTTTTCTGCTTTTTTCACTTATCCTTACCTCTATGACATTGCTTTTTACTCGTTTTTTCTTATATGTTTCCCTCTCCACTATTCCTTATTTCAGATTCAGTTGTTTCAGCTTTTCTTTTTTGTTTTTCAGTTTCAACTGTGCATGAGAATGAGATCAGCGTTACCTCTGTGTATATGCCATAGCTCTGCTGTGATATTGACAGCCTTTGATCTGGTGGGTTTGGTCGCGGAGCGGATCTACCATCCACCGAAAGTAAATTGACAATTTCTTTTGGTGACCAGGTTGGTATCAACTCTTTGGGGGAGCGTTTAGATGAATTAAAAACTAATCCTTTAGATTTTGAAAGTATAATTAATAATTCAATTGGAAGTAGAAATCAGAAAAATAATGATTCTAATTCGGCTAATAAAAGTAATTATGTTTTGCAATTAAATGGTTTTGCCTCCTCTAAACGAGACGATATTTTCTCTGTGCTTCACATTAACATTCAGGGACTTTACTCGTCTTTTCTTGAGCTGAGACGGATCGTCACTGGAAGAACTCCTGATATTATTGAATTATGTGAAACTTTCCTGGACTTTTCTGGAGCCCTTCTGAAGTATTTATGGCGTCCCTCAGGGATCTGTTCTTGGCCCAACTTTATTTCTGCTTTAAGTTAATGACTTGATTCCGGTGGTAAAAAATAACAGGCATCTGGCATGCTGCAAGGTGTGTCGTCCTGATTTTCGACCGTGTTCCAATACTGCTTCCAATGACGATTTTCTAGATGCTTTTGCTGATGACACAACCATTAGGACCCTTGCGAAGACGAAATTTGACATGAAGTCTAACCTTGTGGCAATATTCGAGAGAGTTATTTTACGTTTAATGCGAATTATTTGGCCTAGAATGTTGGTAAGTCACATTTTCTTATTTTTTTCTGAAATTGGTATAGCTTTCCCTCAGCTTACAAACTTTCAGGTTCCTTCACCGGAGAGTCGAGTTGTCCAGTTTCTTCATATCCTGCTTGATGAGAAACTTTCATTTAGAAACCATATAGCCATGACTAGTGTTAAGGTCTCATGGAGTTTGGGTATCATTCGAAAATTTCACTTCTTCAAAATTTCACTTTTCAGACTTTCATCAATAGATTTTTTTTTTAGATAATTTGGTGCTGGTTATTGATATTCCCGATCATTTTCCCACTATTTCTTGATGTAAAAGTACTGATCAAGCGCAGCGTATAGCATCACCATCTAATCTCCCATTTTTCTGTTATGGTGATACTGAGCTAAGTCTACTTGTTTTTCGTCTGACTGATCGGCCATGGGATAATTTGGTTTCTCAATCGTATTTTCACCGCTCTTTTGATTTCTTTTATGATTTAGTGAAAGAAGGAATCCTGCAGGTTTGCAATCAGGGTCCAGCGCCACATATTTCGAAAAGGATAGCACCACATAATCCATGGATGACATCAGGTCTCCATAAAAGCTGGAAAAGGAAAAATTATTTTTGGAAGCTTTACAAGGCTTCATCATCTGTAGCTCATCACGAACGGTTCAAGGCCTATAGGAGTATATTTAGTTCTCTGTGTCAGAAGGCTAAGTATCAGTATTATCATAGGAAATTTTCCGAATGTGAAGAGGATGTTAGGAAGACATGGTATTTAATTAATTTGGTTCTTAGACCTTCTTCCCTTTGCCTTCAGCTCCATCAATGCTGATAATCGATGGTAAAACCGCTCAAGGACAGGAAGATGTTTAGCTAGAGCTTACCTCTTATTTTGCTAATATAGGGAAGACAACTGCTTCCTCTGCAAGCTCTGCAATTTCTCGTTGCGATTTCAGAGCCTATCTTGGATCCTCATGTTTAAAGTCAATGCTCTTAGCTCTGTTTCTGAATTTGAGGTAGCTCGTATCGTAAATACTCTTTAAGGAGCATTGTCTTCAGGACCAGACGAAATTCCCACAAGGGTTGTCCGTGCCATTCTGCCAGCTATTCTGTCACTATTGACTAAGATTGTCAATCTGTCTTTCGAGAAAGGAATTTTCCCTGAATCTCTCAAGCAAGTTAGGGTATCGCACTGTATGAAGGTGTTTCTCAGAGTGATCCTGCTAATTATAGGCCAACTTCTCTCTTTTCTCTTTTCAGCAAAATTTTTTAGAAGGCTATGCTATCCAGGCTGCTTAGTTTTCTGGATGCAAAAGAATTTTTGCATGATTTCCAGTTTGGATTCCGAGTGAATCACTCTACAGAGCATGCTTGCGCAAGTTTCTTGAATTTCCTTCATTCGGCAATTGATTCTGGTCGCATCCCGGTAGCTTCATTTTTGGATGTTCGTAAAGCTTTTGATTCCTTGACTCTTCGGATTCCTCTTTGGAAACTATCGCATATTGGTATAAGATCAAATGCTTTTTCTTAGTTTGATTTATATCTTTCTGGTTGGCTTATTTCAATTGATCCGCTTTTCTGGAGCCCTTCTGAAGTATTTATGGCGTCCCTCAGGGATCTGTTCTTAGCCCAATTTTATTTCTGCTTTAAGCTAATGACCTGATTCCGGTCGTAAAAATACCAGGCATCTGGCATGCTGCAAGCTGTGTCGTCCTGATGTTCGATCGTGTTCCAATACTGTTTCTAATGACGATTTTCTAGATGCTTTTGCTGATGACACAACCATTAGGACCCATGCGAAGACAAAATTTGACATGAAATCTAACCTTGTGGTAATATTTGAGAGAGTTATTTTATCGTTTAATGCGAATTATTTGGCCTAGAATGTTGGTAAGTCACATTTTCTTATTTTTTTCTGAAATTGGTATAGCTTTCCCTCAGCTTACAAACTTTCAGGTTCTTTCACCGGAGAGTCGAGTTGTCCAGTTTCTTCATATCCTGCTTAATGAGAAACTTTCATTTAGAAACCATATAGCCATGACTAGTGTTAAGGTCTCATGGAGTTTGGGTATCATTCGAAAATTTCACTTCTTCAAAATTTCACTTTTCAGACTTTCATCAATAGATTTTTTTTAGATAATTTGGTGCTGGTTATTGATATTCTCGATCATTTTTCCACTATTTCTTGATACAAGAGTACTGATCAAGCGCAGCGTATAGCATCACCAACTAATCTCCCATTTTTCTGTTATGGTAATACTGAGCTAAGTCTACATGTTTTTCGTCTGACTGATCAGCCATGGGATAATTTGGTTTCTGAATCGTATTTTCACCGCTCTTTTGATTTCTTTTATGATTTAGTGAAAGAAGGAATCCTGCAGGTTTGCAATCAGGGTCCAGCGCCACATATTTCGAAAAGGATAGCACCACCGAATCCATGGATGACATCAGGTCTCCATAAAAGCTGGAAAAGGAAAAATTATTTTTGGAAGCTTTACAAGGCTTCATCATCTGTAGCTCATCACGAACGGTTCATGGCCTATAGGAGTATATTTAGTTCTCTGTGTCAGAGGGCTAAGTCACAGTATTATCATAGGAAATTTTCTGAATGTGAAGAGGATGCTAGGAAGACCTGGTATTTAATTAATTTGGTTCTTAGACCTTCTTCCCTTTGCCTTCAGCTCCATCAATGCTGATAATCGATGGTAAAACCGCTCAAGGACAGGAAGATGTTTAGCTAGACTTTACCTCTTATTTTGCTAATATAGGGAAGACAACTGCTTCCTCTGCAAGCTCTGCAATTTCTCGTTGCGATTTCAGAGCCTATCTTGGATCCTCATGTTTAAAGTCAATGCTCTTAGCTCTGTTTCTGAATTTGAGGTAGCTCGTATCGTGAATACTCTTAAAGGAGCATCGTATTCAGGACCAGACAAAATTCCCACAAGGGTTGTCCGTGCCATTCTGCCAGTTATTCTGTCACCATTGACTAAGATTTTCAATCTGTCTTTCGAGAAAGGAATTTTCCCTGAATCTCTCAAGCGAGTTAGGGTTATCGCGCTGTATGAAGGTGTTTCTCAGAGTGATCCTGCTAATTATAGGCCAATTTCTCTCTTTTCAGCAAAATTTTTTAGAAGGCTATGCTATCAAGGCTTCTTAGTTTTCTCGATGCAAAAGAATTTTTGCATGATTTCCAGTTTGGATTCCGAGTGAATCACTCTACAGAGCATGCTTGCGTAGGTTTCTTGAATTTCCTTCATTCGGCAATTGATTCTGGTCGTATCCCGGTAGCTTTATTTTTGGATATTCGTAAAGCTTTTGATTCCTTGACTCTTGGATTCTTCTTTGGAAACTATCGCATATTGGTATAAGATCAAATGCTTTTTCTTAGTTTGATTCATATCTTTCTGGTTGGCTTATTTCAATTGATCCGCTTTTCTGGTGCCCTTCTGAAGTATTTATGGCGTCCCTCAGGGATCTGTTCTTGGTCCAATTTTATTTCTGCTTTAAGTTAATGACCTGATTCCGGTGGTAAAAAATACCAGGCATCTGGCATGCTGCAAGCTGTGTCGTCCTGATGTTCGATCGTGTTCCAATACTGCTTCTAATGACGATTTTCTAAATGCTTTTGCTGATGACACAACCATTAGGACCCATGCGAAGACGAAATTTGACATGAAGTCTAACCTTGTGGCAATATTCAAGAGAGTTATTTTATCGTTTAATGCGAATTATTTGGCCTAGAATGTTGGTAAGTCACATTTTCTTATTTTTTTCTGAAATTGGTATAGCTTTCCCTCAGCTTACAAACTTTCAGGTTCCTTCACCGGAGAGTCATTTAGAAACCATATAGCCATGACTAGTGTTAAGGTCTCATGGAGTTTGGGTATCATTCGAAAATTTAGATACACATTTCCTGGATCTATTCTGAAGCTTCTTTTTTCCTGCCTTGTCCAGTCATACGTTTCTTATTGCCCATTGTGTGGATGTCTACTTTTCTCTCTACACTGCGGTCACTTTCTGACATGTATAATAAAGTACAGTGTCTGGTTATGGACACCAATCGTTCTTCAACAACACTGCCCTTAAGTCTACAGTCTATTTACATTATTTTTTGTGCTTCTTTTGTCTTTCAATAGCTTCACGGTATTCTTCCAAAATATCTTCAAAAAACTCTTGTGTTTTTTTTTATTCAGCTCCGTATAGCCTCCGTTCTTCATATAATATCTGTATTCCGACTACCCCTACTATCCGATCAGATTTCAAACCCATCTTTGCTTGTCAACAGGTTTGAAATTCACTGCCTGCTTCAGCACAGAGATGCCACTCGTTTGGGACTTTTAATAGGATTATTAAGGATCATTTAGTAAAGAATCAAACAGAATAGTATTTTTTTCTTGTTTTGTTTCCTTTTCCTTTTCCACTGAGGAGGTGATGTCTCCCGAGTGTTTGTTCATGGTGTATGATTGTCCTCTCTGCGCTTTGACTCCCAGGCCTCAGATATATTTTCTTCTTCATTTTACATGTTATTTGGCTATTATTCTCTTTTTTTGGTTGTTGCTTATGTTGTATTTTTTTGTATCCCCCTGTATCCCTGGCCATGGAGCCTTTCGAGGGGGAATAAGAGTATTGAATTTCCATTTCGTATTTATTGGTGAATAGAACTCTAAACTATGAACTCTAATAATGGAATTTAGCAAAGTGAACTAATATATTTCTTAGAAAAAATCATCTATTAGAAAAAACAATGAAATTTGTTAGAAAAAACAATGAAAATTATATACAGGTCAAGAATACTTATATTTTATTGCCTTAGACCTTAAATCCTTTTATGCTTCCGCGGGAGCTTAGGATATCCATTAAGAGTCGCCAGACATCTCTCGTCATTGCTGCCGCCCAGATGTCTTCCAATTCGATTTGAATTAAGGCATTGAGATTTGTGAAGTCAGCCTGGTAGCTCCGTCATAGTGTGTTTTGGGGCGTCTTGTTTTTCTGGTAACACGTGGCTGCCACTGAAGGACAACTTGGTCTAGTTTTGAATATGCGTATCACATGACCGAGGTATCTCCACTTCCTATGTTTGATGTTTGAAAGGTCAAACCTATGTTTGACCTTTGCCATCATAAAGTAGCATCAGTTACTTTTTGGGACCAGTGAATACATAGAAATCGCCTTAAACACATGGTTTTGAACGCGAAGAGTTATTTTTCAAGCTGCTGATTTACGTGTCAAGCTTCAGAACCATAGCAAAGGGCTAAAAAGACATTTCTGTTGAAGAGCCTCAACTTGAGTAGGAAAGAGTTCTTCTTGCTGCGCCAAATTTGAGACAGTTTTCTGAAGGATGCATTAGCTTCTCCAATTCTTGGCTTAATGTTTTGCTGACACGACCCTGAATTGTCGATAGTACTTCTCAAGTACTTGAACTACACAACTAGTAGGTTGAGCGTAGATCCAATATTCACCATACTTTTGTTTTGTTGCCATTAATGTTAAGGCCAAAAGGTTCAGCAGCGTAAAAGGTAAAAGGTAAAGCATAAAACTATCACAATCGCTATCAATAAATAAATGAAACTAAAAACGAACAGAAATTACAATAAATAGTCGAATCAAACTAAAAGCGAGCAAAAACTAACATGAGTAGGGCTGGTAGTCCCCCTATATTCTCAAGACCAGAACACAGTTTGCACTTTACAGAAAAAAAAAGAATGACTGTGGATTGTCAGTTTAATTGACATCTACTAGTATTTATTCCTTAAAGTTTTGATGGTTTTTTATTTAAGAAAGTAAGAAAAATTTAAACATTTCAAACGTTTCCAGTAAAGTGCAAATTATGTTCTGGTCTTGAGAGGGTATGGGGATTAGACAATTCAATCCCGGTGAAAGTTGACCCTGGCCAATTACCCATATCACCCCCGCGTAAAACTGAGACGGAAAAGAGAAAGCAAGGCATATCAAAATGATTTTGTACGGAATTCCTGGCAAATTCCCTCAGTGTAAAATTTCCCCTGACAAGTTCTTCCGCTGGAACCTTCTCTCCCAATGGAAAATTCCCCATTGGAAAATCCAGGAACAGAAAATTCGTCCCTCCGCCCGAAAATGTGTGCATTCTTCTCAATAACTAATAATATACAGAAACAATGAGCAAATGTTATAACTCAAAGATCTTTCTCCTGGGGCTGTGGGGGGTCATGTTACATCCAGCGACAAACTTATTGGGCCTTTCAAATATGTTTAACAAAATAGTCATCTAAAAATTCTGATTGGACTATTTTGAGAAACAAGGGGTCGGGAGAGGGTGCCTTGTTTCCTCCAATATTTTTTATGACTGAAAAAAAGCACAAGAACTTTTAATTTCGGTTTGAATTAGCCTTCACCCGATATCTTAGCGCCCCTGGGTTGATACAATCTGCCCTAAGAAAAAGAAAACGAATAAACAAACACACAACCGTGATCTTTCTTCCGGCAAAAAAAAAGGAAATTCCACCTTTTTGTAGATAGGAGTTGGAAACCTATGAACTGAGGCTTTCTGATACGCTGAATCTGATGATGCAATTCTCATCAAGATTCTTCAACTTTTAAGAAAACACCCCTTTTTGGAAAATCAGGCAAACTTTCTCAGGCTTGAAGCCTTTGATATAATATAATAATAATATAATTTATTTGTTACCCGCTTGTTTTGACAAATTAAGCGGAGTAAAAACATTAAGGAAAGAAAAACGAAATAACACAAACAATACAATTAATACAGTCTAATCAAAGGGTGGTAAGGGCCCAAGCGTTGACAGGCCTCAGCACCTAATCTAGCATAGAGTTTTTTATAAACGAAAATAATATCAGTGGCACAAAACTTTCTGATAATCTTCTGATTTCTATAAGAACGCGGCAGATACAATAAATATTTACAATAACGAAAATACATAACTCTTATGCCCTGCAAATCTTGATTATTAAACAACGGGCGCAAACCGGAAAGAAACAATATAGAATGATCGCAATATGTAGAATAAAGTCTGGATAAAGCCTTTCGTGAAAATCTGTCTCGGTTCGGGACAATTTTCGCGTACCCTTTTTTAAGTTTACTTTTAATATCATTTAGCCCACAGGATCGAAAAGCTGATAAAGATGAACAAATATTAATACCAAGCCACCGAATCGAAGAAACGAGCTTAACTGAAAAATAACCACAATCAAGATCACTACTTTGATGCTTAGCATTAAAAACTAAATATTCACATTTTTCAGTATTAAGTTTGAGGCCGATTTCCTCAAAAGACTTAGAAACAAGCTGGGTCGACTTAATTAGGCTAGATTTAGTGCGGCTGATCAAAAGTAAATCATCTGTATATGCAATGTACGAAAGATTAGTTAGGCCTAAAAAACATGATGGATTAATACGTGGCAAAACAGAATAAAGACAAGCATTAAAAAGATAAGGGGATAAGACTCCTCCTCGCCTAAGACCAGAACGGATGGGGATATTACCAACGTAGGTGTCACCTGACTTGAGTCGAACATATGAATTAGCATACCAAAAACGAAGAGTTGATATAATAGACACATTTGCACCAAGTTAGATTAAAGAATACCAAAGTTGGCTATGACAAATTGAATCGAAAGCTTTTGAAACATCGAGTGCACAAAAATGAACCTCAAAACCATTTTTATGCGCTTCAAGTAATAGCGAAACTATAGCACGATGAGCATGTTGGCATCCTATATACGGCTTAAAGCCAAACTGATTAGACATATAATCTACATTAGACAGGAGATCAGGGAGCAAAACATATTCAAATACTTTACTTAAAGTACAAGCAACCGTAATAGGCCTATACGAAGCGCAACTAGTTGGGTCCTTACCGCGTTTCAAAATTGACGTAATGTTACCAACTAAAAAAGAATCAGGGACTAAAGAAGAGCATAAACACATCTGAAAAAGTAACTGCAAGTGATAAACTAATTCCTCCGAATCGGTGTTGAGGTGAAAAGCACTGATCCCGTCTATATCATAAGATTTCGATTTAAGTCTCTCTACACTTCTTTTGACACGGTCAACACTAACGGGAGGTACATGACCTTGAATGATTTTGTTAGGCAACAGATTAGAACAGAGCTTGGCAAAACGAAAATGAACCGCACATATCACTGTATCGAAAATGTTACTATAATGATTGATCCATGATACATTAGGGATTCGGTCAGCCGTAGGCGATCTATCAAACTTCGCGGCATTGATCACTTTTTTCCACTGGCTAGGAGACTTAGGAAATTCAGCACCATTGTACCTAATTTTTCGAAGATAGCGTTTAAAATCAAGTTTTGTTTTTTGTTTAATATCGAAAACATTACCCCTTAAGGGGCGGCCGCAAGCTATCCAAATTTTTAGCCACAACTTAGCCCGATTTTTTATTGTTTTGAGCTCTGGGTCATTCTTCCAAATTGAACTTCTTGTTTTTGCTCTAAAGTGACATAGGGGAACAGCTACTTCTTCAGACCTCTTTAAGCACGATACAATGTGGCTATAATAAATATTAAGCTGAATTCTGGCTTGTGGGGACCCAACGCTTGTACACAACAGATTAAAAGGGACTTTAATCGTTAATAGAAGGCTAACAAGCGTAGAAAAATAAAGAGGCCAGTCAGCTTTGTTCCATTCTCTTTTAGAAATCCATTTTCTAGAATTGGGACGAAGGTTCTTCTCCGCAGTAGCATTAAGGGTAACAGTGAGGGATAGGGGGAGATGGTCGTAATCACGCTCATCCTGATCAACATGGACTTCGCCACAGATGAGACCACAGATGTAACACTAAACTAAATGAAACTAAATAAATAAGCTGATTCTTATGATATATCTATCGATATCAAAGTTCCGTTTAATATAGCTTGTGTTACTATTGAGGCGCGTCACTCCATACTGGCAGTTCGTTATCATGAACTGTTTGATGCAGCCTTTACTTTTCTTTGAAAAATTCTTTTCAGAAAGTTTTTTAATTGCTGTCAAAGAGTAACCGGACCGCCCTTTTCCCCCAAAGGCATTTGATCAAAGTTTGAGATAACCATTTTGTTCAAAATAGTCCATAAGTTAAACAACTTTAATTCCGGGGTTTAAATACCCCCCACCAGAGCCCCTGGGATAAGAGCTGTAAGTTATGCAGGTTGCATATTATTTACGTATAAGTCTTTTCATGGACAGCACAATAGCGTTGCTAAGTAAAGAGCGAAATGGGCACAATGTACCATTATTTTTTCACCAAGGCCCTTCGTACGTAAGGAGTTGTCATAGAAACGTCGAAACAGACTCATTTGATTGGAAGTCAAAAGTTCTAGTACCCTTTTTAAGAGTAAAAGTGATTGAAGGACATCTAGCCCTCTCCCAAGCATATTTCCCCTCCTAATCTATCGGAGGAAATTTTCTAGATAACTCTTTTGTTCAGCATAGTTTAAAGGTCCAACACTATGTCTCTGAATAACCACGTGTTCGAATAGTCCTTTTCCCTGTTTTAGATAAAAAAATACATACCTCTTGCTTCTATTTGTGACCAAAGAACGTACCCCAAAGTGACAATTCTAATTGTAATCTCAATATAATGGGTGTTTATTTTCGCACACACTTTTAAAGCATTTAAACTTAAACCGAACAAAACTTGTTTCTACTGTAAGGGGGTTGCCATTTTCTCAGCCAATTACCCATTATGCAAAAGTTTGACTGTTAGAACATCATATAAGCGTTTCTTGAGACATCATATATGGCATCATGTAAGGATTTTCTTGTATAATGTCATGAATAGCATAAACAAGATCGTTGATTTTTTGGAAAGTTCCATTTATTTATATAACGGCTGTTAGAAGGCCCAAATCGAAAATTTCCAGTTGCACTTACTATAAATGATGATTCTTTTGAACCAATACCTGAACTATCGAACATGATAAGATTTGAATTTTGACAACCTGGACCACCAATTACTACAACATCAATGAGGACAACTAAAACAAAGGCCATTGCTAAATTGTTTGAAATAATCAAAATCCAAAAAACGACTCAAAAATGAAAATGGAGAACAAAGACACGGGCAGTTAGAAGATATGGGAAAACGACAATTAGAGCGCGTTAAAAATGGAAATGAAGCGCAAAGACACACGCAGTTAGAAGACATACGACACCAAGCAAGTGAGCGAGTCAAAAATTAAAATGAAGAGTAAAGACACATACGGTTAGAAAAAAAGCGGAGGCATGTAAAAGATGAAAATGAAGAGCAAAGACATACGCAGTTTGAAGACATGCGACACCGAAAATGTGATCTAATCAATGAAAATAAAGCTGGGCAGCGATAATCAAAACGTGTCAAAATTGAAAATGATAGCGATGATGATTGTGTTTGGGATTTTGAAATGAATAAATTCATCAAGGCCCACCATACCTTTGTGAAAAAAAAAAACAAAGGTTCGGCTATTTATATTTCATAATAACGAAAGATAAGACGAGGTAAAATAATCAGACATATAGAAAATGACAGCGATGATGATTGGGTTTTGGATTTTGAAATGGATAAGGTCATCAATGCCTACCATACCTTTGAATGTCAACATATGGACTAAATAGATCTATGGCAGAAAAAGAAGTTTTTGTCCTACCAACTGAACAATTGAAAAGAACCAAAGGTTCGGCTATGTCTTTCATAATGACAAAATAAAAGCCAAGGCACGAGAAGAAGTATTTGTCCCAACAACTGAACAGTTAGTAGAAACAAAGGTGGTCGTCAATGCCTTCCATACCTTTAAAATCAAAAACCCTGGACGAGATAAATCGTTGGAAGAAAAAGAAGTCTTTGTTCCACCCCCTGAACAACTAAAAGAAACAAAGGTTCGGTGATATGTCTTTCATAATTACAAAAGACAAGCCGAGGCAAAATTTAAAGGTCCAATAGAAAAAAGTGTAATTTTTACAAAGGCACCACTTCTAATGTAAGGTATTTTGAAGACAAGCAACAGTGAGCATCTATATATAATATATATATATATATATATATATATATATATATATATATATATATATATATATATATATATATATATATATATATATATATATATATATACATATATATATATATATATATATATATATATATATATATATATATATATATATATATATATATATACATATTGTCTATTGTGTCATTGACACTTTACTGAAAAACTATATGTGTCTCGAACAGTCTTGGAAAGAACTAACAAAATTGAACTAAATATTTGATATATATTTATATTAATTGCTGAAAGTTCATCAATTCAAAACATTATTTCACTGTAATTTTTATCTTATTTTCAATGTTATAAAAAGTGTAAAAGAAAATATTTGTAATATAATTCGCTTTCAGTAAAGCGCCAATGACGCATAATGCATTTACCATTATGGAAGGGGGAAGTAGCCAAATTCTTGTTTGTAGGTATGTTAATTCGTTTAAGATCGATTTGCATATTCAATTTAAGTTTTCGCTCGTTTTAACATTTATTTATTTATTACCACCTTTCGTATGTTTGTTTGCTATGATTGTTTATTTAATTTCTGTTCGGTTTGGGTTTTATTTATTCTTTAATAGTGATTTTTTTTTCGCTTTAAGATTGATTTGCATATTCAATTTAAGTATTACACGTCTTAAGAAATATTTATTCATTTATTTTAATACCTATTGTATGTTTGTTTGCTATGATTGTTTATTTATTTTCTATTCGTTTTAAGTTTCTTTAATTCTTTAATGGTAGTTTCTGGTCGTTTTGAGATTGAATTTTTATAGATTTAAATTTCTGCTGATCTTAAGTTTAATATGACCTTTAATTTTCTTTGCAAAATTTCGTTCTTAGAAACTTATTTGACTAATTTATGTTCGTTTTTCATTGCCAAAGTTTCCGATTTTTCAAAATTTTTTATTTAAAAATTATTTTTTTAGGTAAAAGTTTAATCGAAGTATCAAAACTAGTATCAAAGTAACAATATCAAGAAACAAAGTATGAAAGTAAAGTAAGTATCAAAGTAAAGAAAGTTTCAAAGTAAAATAACTATCAAGGTAACCATTTCCAACTTGCATAACTTACATCCCTTACCCTGGAAATCAAAGTTGCCAAGTAAGTCAGTAAATCCAAATATCAAAGTAAACGAAGTAACAAAGTTATAATAAGCAACTTGCATGACTCACATCAATATCCTCTTGACTTGGGGTTCACACCTGGAAGCGTAGTTATTTGGCCTTCGAACTATTTTTGAACAAAATGGCTATCTCAAAATTTTGGCCGGATACCTTTGGGGAAAAAGGGGTTGAAGGGCCTGGCTGCGCTTTGATCACTTTTGAACACTAAAAAAAACTAGAAGAACTAGAAGTTTCGAAAAAAAACTAGTATATACATATATATATATATATATATATATATATATATATATATATATATATATATATATATATATATATATATATATATATATATATATATATATATATATATATATATATATATATATATATATGCGTGTGTATAATGCAAGACGGATGTTTGATGTAAGATAAATGTTTAACGTAAATATTCATTCACATATGTACATTTACGTCCTAAAAAAGGAGTCTTACGTGCTCATCAGAGCCTTTAGGTCTTTCACACATATTGAGTTCCATTACTACGTGATTTCGATTAAGATTCCTATCGAGGGTATAATTTCTATCTTTAAAATTGCAAATTTTTTTCATTAGCATACATTTTTGAAAAAGTAACAAATTCTCCAGGAGCTCAAGACCTTTCCCACTTGTACTTGTCTTCTCCCATGAGCTTGGTGCGTTTTACATCACGTGATAGAATTAGGAGAATTTCATTTTTTACTAAATTTCACAAATTTAATAAACTTTAATAGTACCTTTTGGTACTTTTGAGAACAGTTTTTGTACAGCTTCTTTATTTCGACAAATAAGTCTTTCTCTCTCCTTTCCAACAAAATGCCTGGTATACTTAGGAGCAAGACAAGGAGATGGTAACCACTTCCCCCATTTTCCTTTTTCCCGATAAATTATTAGAAGCTTCCGAATAGAAGGATGCCTGGCATCTTTCTAATCCAACAGTTTTTCAAAGGATTAACTTGTTTATTCATATTTACTAGGGGCTTCATCTATCGTCTCTAGGAAATCATTTTCCCGAGAAATTCCGAACCTAGTTACGCCACTGCACTGAGATATTACTTGGGGGGATCCTCGATTTTTGCTTTTAGTGTGTAACTATGTAAAAAACCCCAAAAATCCTAGTTACTCCTTAACTTCAAGATGAAACATATTGCAGTGCTTTATTTTTCTACTATTAAAGACACCTCGAATTTTTTAGGGTTTAGAGAGTATGAAATCCAAAGCTGTTTTGTGTTTTGAGTAAAGCACTTGTTTAGCGTAAACCTACGTACTTAAGGAAACCATAAGCAAGTTTTTTTCGTTAGTCTTATAAATATAGGTTGCGTAGGCTCACAATCGATTGTTATTGTTCGTTAGACGTTTCAATTTCAATCTCTATGTTCATGCGATAACCCTTCTTTTGCTGTTGTTCTTTTTCGTCATTGATAAAAACTACAAATCAGAATATTGCAGCAAAGCTTTAGAAAATTATGGATTGGTCTTATAATGTATAGAGATTCATCTTCGGCATTCTATACGTTATTGGATTCTCTGCTACTTATGCCTAAAATTAAGTATGCCTTAAAATTAGACTTATTAAGTCTAAAATTGCCTAAGAACCTGAAGGCCCATTTTTATAAGCGGAATTTCAATAGTACTTCTAAAATTAAATCTAGCTAATGCAGGGGAGCTTCCAGTTTGGAAGGGTGAATAATAATGTTAAAATCAGCTAAAACCAAAGCCTTCTTTCGTAATATCAGTCCTCTCTAAGAATCAGTTCTTTGGTACCCAGGTCGGTACTCTTCGGGATCCAAAATCTGGGCAATAGTTTGATAAATTTCGGTCTTGCTTTTTCTTATTGAGAAGAGGCATTAGATGAAATCTCAGGGTCACCTCAACCAAAATGACAACATCCTTTAAATTTTTACTATTTACTAATATATAATTTGCTAAATATTAAATTAAAACAGATACTTCATATATGAGCAAATTAAAGATTTTCTATTCTGCTGACTAATAACTTACGCAATAACCCGTTATTTCGCAAACAGTTTTACCAAAACTAACGTTTCTGGTAACCACGGATAAGTCAGAACTTCAAAATGTCTACAAAACCAAATGAAACGTTTACTTGTGTTTTAGGCATTTGCTTGGCCAACCGCCTAAAATCTGGGAAGTCATTTGAGGGAGAACTAGAGTACCAAGCTCGGTACCTAGCTCTCCAACCAAGGGCCAAAAACTCATTAACCCCTTAGACGTTTCCTCGTCTAAAAATATAAAAAGTTATTTTACCCAAAAGTTTTGCTCTTCAATTCTGTTCAATTTCAACTAAATGATTCCGTAAAAAAACATAAACTAAAACAGCCTGATACGCTTCTTAATGCTTCCTTGAAGCTATCTAAAACATAACCAGCTCCATTTCTATCTCTTCTGACCTCAAATGCTATGGAGCAGGTCCAGTTCCTTTTTTAGTGGCCGTAGGCAAGGGATTATACGGCAGAAAGCTATAACCTACTACGATACTTCTCACACCCTTTGTCTCGTAAACATAAGTGTTCCTGAAAGGAAATCCTATAACCTAGTTCAAGACCCATGCAATGATTTCTAACGAGTTCCAATGACCCCCGCATAGAATAAAAACATCTGGCAAAATATAGGAACAGGTATCTTGGGGCCATTTTAACTAAGGCTACACTAGCTTTTTGAGGGCTATCGACTACCCACAAGGCTTAGTTTCAATGAGTATCCGAACACATAAGAACTGCATCTTGGTTTCGACAAGATTTTGGAAGCAACTAAGTTTCATCTTGGGGAGGGGTGGCAAACTGGGGCCTTAGAGGTGGGCAAACCGAGGTCTTGGATAGGCAGTTGCCCTATAAGCTAAATTGCCCTATAAGCCCATAAGCTAAGATGATGAAATTTGGCAGGCGTTTCAGGATCCAGACCAAATTAATTTAGAAATAGTCGTTTTTCCAATTGGACCATCTGGGGGGAGTGGGGGGACGGTTAATTCGGAACAATTAGAATAAAATGAAGTATTTTTAACTTACGAACAGGTGATTGGATCTTAATGAAAGTTGATAATTAGAAGGATCTTGTGCTTTTGAGCTCTCATTTTAAATTCCAACCAGATCCACTGACATTGGGGGGAGTTAGAGGGGAGAACCGCAATTCTTGGAAAACGTGAAAATTTAGGTACCTTTATCTTACGAATGGATGACCGGATTTTAATGAAACTTGATATATCGAAGGATTTTATGTCTCAGATGCTCTATTTTCAATTCGAATCGTATCCGGGGACATAGGGGGTTGGAGGGGGAAAACGAAATCTTGGAAACCGGAAATCTTGGAAAACGCTTAGAGTGGAGAAATCGGGATGAAACATGATGGTAAGAATAAGCACAAGTTCTAGATACGTGATTGACATAATTGGAACGGATCTGCTCTCTTTAGGGGAGTTTGGGGGGGGATTTCCAGTGCTTCGGCAAGTTCGGTGCTTCTAGAAGTGCTAGGACGATGAAAATTGGTAGGCGTGTCTTGATAACAGTCGTTTTCCCAATTCGACCCTCTGGGGGGCTGGAGGGAGAGGAAAAACTGAAATAAATTAGAGGTATTTTTAACTTACGAATGGGTTATCGGATCTTAATGAAATTAGATATTTAGACGGATCTCGTGTCTCAAAGCTCTTATTTTGAATCCCAACCGTATCCGGTGACATTGGGAGGGTTGTAGGGGGAAATGGGAAATCTCGGAAAACGCTTAGAGTGGAGAGATCGGGATCAAACTTGGTGGGAAGAATAAGCACAAGTCCTATAGCCATTATTGACATAACCGAACTGAATCTGCTCACTTTGGGGGAGTTGGGGGAGGGGTAGGGGGTTTAATTGGGAAAAATTAGAAAAATTGAGGTATTTTTAACTTAAGAACAAGTGACCGGATCTAATTGGAATTTGATATTTAGAAGGAACTCACGTCTTGGAGCTCTTATTTTAAATCTCGACCAGATCCGGTGACATTGGGGGGAGTTGGAGGGGGAAACCGGAAATCTTAGAAAACACTTAGAGTGGAGAGATTGGGATGAAACCTGGTGGGTAGAATAAGCAAATGTTTTAGATACTTGATTGACATAAGCGGACTGGATCCACTCTCTTTGGGGGAGTTAGGGGGGCCCAGTGCTTTGGAGAGTTTGGTGCTTCTGGACGTGCTAGGACGATGAAAACTTGTGGGCGTGTCAGGGACCTGCACAAATTGACTTGATAAAGTTGTTTTCCCCAATTCGACCATCTGGGGGGCTGAAGGGAGAGGAAAAATCAGAAAAAAGAGGTATTTTAACTTACGAGTAGGTGATCAAATCTTTATTAATTTTGATATTTAGATGGACCTCGTGTCTCAGAGCTTTTATTTTAGATCCCAACCGGTATTAAGCCTCTGATTTTCTTTTTAAATCAATCTATTGATTCTTAGAATTTTGCTAGAGCTCATACCATATAAGCTCTTGGCTCTTCCGACCTCGTCGCAAGTGCCATATGAGCTCTTAGCTCTTGTTTATTACAGAAGTTCAAAGTTTTTCAGAATTTCCCATTTCAAAATAATTTTTTTTTTCAACATCAAAATCTCATCAAAGTATTAAAACTAGTATGAAAGTAACAATATCAAAGAAACAAGGTATCAAAGTAAACAAAGTGTCTAAGTAAAATAACTACCAAGATAACAATTTGCAACTTGCAGCCCGTTCCCCGTAAATTAAAGTTTCCCAGTAAATTATAAAATCTAAGTATATAAGTAAACAAGGTATCAAAGTTATAATAAACAAAATCCGCGACAAATTACCCTGAAAGGTCTAACTTAATAATATAAGCCGTTATTGGGATATTGCTTTGTCACCCTTTTGACAATCTAGATTATCATAGTTCGTACGCTTTTCAACTTCATGCGCTTAACCTTAATTGCACTAGTATCATAGTAGTAGCGGTAGTAGTAGAAACAGTAGTAGCAGTAATAGTGTATTATTATTAGTTGTAACAGTAGTAGCAGCGGAATTAATAGCAGCAATAACAGGTTCATTTTGCCTTTTGGCCATTTGAATATCCCACTCATGATACTCCTGAAGTTTCCTCTTGATGCAATAATCCGTTCTAAAAATTTCTGATACGCCAGTGTTATCAATCTGTATGCACATAATATGCTTTGAATTTGTTCAACGTTTCCCCACAATGTTTCCTCAGATGTTTATTTCAATACCCTCAGCCTTAGTAGTAGCCTCTATCCACTACAAAGGTAGTAGTTTTATTAATAATAGTTGTGGAAGCAGTAGAAGCAGCGGTAGTTGTCGTAGTAAAACAGCGTGCAAATATTGCCTTTTTGGTTCATTGATCATATCCCTTATCATTTTCCGAAAGATCCAAATTAATATACCTAGTAATTCCTGAGTTACGCCCTTTTGACAACCCATACAGACATAACACGTCTTGATTTAGTTCAACATTCCTCAGAAGACTCACCTTAATGCTCTTCATATTTTGGGAAATCAGTAGTCAAACGTGCGTACCTTTTCTCAATAAGATATACTATATGGTAAACAATGAAGAAATTGCCTAGCTTACAGCCCTTGCCCTGAGGCCCTGGGGCAAAGGGGTTGACATCCCAAAAAGCATAATTACTGAAACTTTCAACAATGCTGAAGAAAGACGTCTAAAAAACTTTGTTTTGATGTTTTTTTTGGAAATGATGGGCGTGGGGGGGGGAGGACTGGCTGCTCTCAAATACCTTTTGACTTTTAAAAAGTGGACTATAACTTCCATTTTCAAATCAAATGAGCCCCATGTGAAGTTTATACGACAACCATTCAATTTAAACCTTATATGCCCCAAGCGCATACCTTAGTCCTCGCCCCAGGGCTCTGGGGGGGGGGGTTGTTTCAACCCTGGAGGCATTGTTATATGCATTTCGGACGGTTTTGTTTTATGAATAGATATCTCACAGTTTCAATCAGATGCGTTTCATGAAAAAGGGGTGGGGGGGGGCTAGTTGACCTCCGTCACTTTTGACTCTTAAAGGGAAACTAGAACTTTCAATTTTTCAACAAATGGGCCACCTCTAAAGTTTATACAACCATTCCTTCCATAAAAACCTAACATGCCCCCAGGGCATGACTTACAACACTTGCCCCCATGCTCTGGTAGTTGTAACAACCTCAAAAGCCTTGTTATATGATCTTTGGACAGTTTTGAATAAATGCCTATCTCAAAATTTCTATTGTCTGCATTTCGGGAAAATATGACGTATGGGGGGGGCAGCTGCACTCTGTCACTTTGACTCTTAAGAAGAGCACTATAACTTCTGATTACCTTTTTGATGAGACCCCTCTGAAGTATATACGACCACCCTTTCTAGAAAAACCTTATATGCCCCCAGGGGATACCTTACAAACCCTGCCCTGAGGGCTGTGGGGTGGTTGTCACCCTTCAAGACATAATGTCCGGACCCTTCAGCTACGCTGAACGAAATTGCTATCTCAAAATTTTGATTGGATCTGTATCAAGAAATGATGGGCGTAGAAGGGGGGTTATTTGCCCTCCATTCTCTTTTGACTCTTAAAAAGGGCTCTTGCCCTTTCAATTTCCAATCGAATGAAACCTTTTAGAAGTTTCTACGACAACTTTTTCGATACGACGTGCCCTGGTATAACCCCCCCCCCCAAAAAAAAAAAAAATAATAATAATACATTGTCCTGACATCGTTCTTTAATTAGACAGTGTTATTACGCTGCCTACGAAAAGAATCTGTCAAACCCTTCCAGGAAACAAATTTATTTGAATTTTATTCCTGCATCTTAATTACAAAGCAGGGTTGCATCTGAAATTTAAAAATATCCCAAGACTATCGCGAAAAACTCCCAAGTTTTGAAAAACATTCCAAGACACTAAAAATACACATTTGATAGTGATTCTTAATATAGTTGCTGTCACGGCTGAAAATGGAGTCTGACACTTTCATAGTTTCCAGATAATTCTTAGAAACTGTCTGCTAAGTTGCAGGAAAATTTGCAGATCAATTTGTGTTCAAATGCACTTTAGTACTCTTGATTAATACTATTTTTCTGATTCTTCTTTCCTGAACACGTTTGAAAACAGCTTTTTGCAATTATCTCAGAAGAGTGAAAATATCAGATATGACTCTTAGGCTGAAGTCTCAGGATACTGGGGAAAATCTAAGGAGTGGCAGCCCTGTTGCAAATTAGCATATCACAAAAAAAGTTCCTCTGGGAGTTCCTCTTTAGTGGGAAATGAAATTTGGGTCCCAGGTTTTTGAACACTGAAAGCAGCAACTTGACAAGACCTTTCAACCATAGTTTGCAAAGGTAACTTGGGATAGTAAGCCATATAATATGCCAATGCTCCAATGAAAGAGTCTCCAGCACCCTAAAAGACAACACAACTTCGTATTCGGGTTAAAACATATTTACAATAATAATAACAACAAGAGCTTCATGTAGGGCAGACGAATAAATTAACCATCGGAAGTACAGCTTGGTAAGGCAACAGATCTTTCTTTAAAAAAACGATATTTACACTTACAGTCAACCAAGAAAAAGTAAAAGAAAAAAAGCAAATAAAAACAAGCAAAGAGAAAAGAAATAACATCAAAGAAAATAGCTTATCAAAACTTTTCTTACGCCTGGTATAGAACGTCAATTAAAAATCATTGTATCAATTCCAGTGATTATAAAAGATTCTTCTAAAATGTTTGTTGAACAACACAAAAAAACATGGAATAGCAGAATACAGTTTTTTTTGTAGCAATCTATAGCGGTTAAAAATTGATAAATAATTCATCAATCATTCTGAATGAATTTGTCATACGTTTTTCTTGTATGCTACTAAATTTGATATTCGGTTTCATTGCACTTTAAATTTTTTTTTTCAAAATAGACATGATTTAAAAAACATCCTTTATATTTCAAAATAGACATGCCACGAACACTTCAATTGTGTTCCTCATACAAAATTTTTGTAAGCAGTTCATTTCACATTGAGTTTATATTATAATTAATCGAAAAAAAAAAATCTAGAAACGAAGTTTTTCAAAGAAAAGTAAAAAGCTGTATTAGCCCAAAGATGAACAGAAACAAAGTCAAATAGTTGTTCTAGCTTAAAACTACCATATTCGCCACCAATAAATAAATCAATCCCAAAACGAACAAAACTACGGACAGTAAATAACCAAGTCAAACTCAAAACAAGCACAAATTACCACAGAGAGGAGTTAGGTAACACCATCACGTGCCTTGTACATACTAGAAAATAATTAGCCCTTTACTGAAAACAATTCTAATTTTTAGCCATGAGTTTCCATTTCTCATAATATTACAAAAAAGAAAAAAATCACAAATAAAACCAAGACTACAAAAAAAGATTTTGGATTGATAATTTACTGTGTATACTGCTATTCATTTCTTAAAATTTTAGTAATTTTGAATTTATCAAAGCTAAAAAAGAGAAAACATTTAAACTATTTGTTGTTTTTAGAAAAGTGCGAATTGAAATCTCGTCTTTAGAGCGCACGGGGTTGCGTCAGCACTTCTACTCTTTTTGGTAGTTTCTTCTTGTTTTAAGTTTGACTTAGTTATTTATTGTAAGTCCTGTTCGTTTTGGGATTGATATTTATGGTAGTTTAGTGCTCAAAATACTTTTTTAATCTATTTCTGCTCATCTTCGGGTTAATGTGGCCAATCTTTGGGCTAATCAATTTTTAAAGCAGTTGGACTATAATGCTTTAGACTGATGGGTACTGGGGAAAATATTCAAATATGTGGGTTGAAAATCTGCAAAATCTTTGGCATTCTATACAGCAGACGTTATGCTAACTGACATCTGCTCGTGCATGGAAAAATATTAATCAACTATACCCATCCACATGCCCTGCAGGCTTTATCTAAATGAAACCTGGATAAGCTGGCGAAATCTGGCAAAACATGCAAAATCTGGATAAACATAGTTTATGTTTATTTAATTTTACATCCGCGTGTTCTTTCCCTGAAATTTTGAACTTAATACCCTATTCCATTCCTGAGATATTGTATCTGTGTCATTTTGACAAATTGGATGCAATTAAACTCTTTTTGGTTCACTTCTATAGTAGTAGTAGTAGTAGCAGTAGTGGCAGTAGCAGTAATGGTAGTAGTAGTAGTAGTAGTAGCAGTAGTAGCAGTTATAGTAGCAGTAGTGGCAATAGTAATAGTAATAGTAGTTGTAATAGCCGTAGTATTAGTAGCAGTAGTAATATTGGTAGTAGTCGAGTAGTAGTAGCAGTAGTAGTAGTAGTAACAGCAGTAGTAATAGTTGCAGAGTTAGTAGTAGTAGCAGTAATAGTAGTAGTAGTGGTAGTCACAAATGGTCACAGTTACAAGTAGTCACAGTCACAAGTAGTGGCAGTCACAGTTCCATGTAGTGGCAGTCACAGTTCCGAGTAGTTGAGCTTTGGGTTTCAGCCCCTGTTTTTTTCATTTTTTCAGAAAAATGACTGTTTTCCTTTCCGTAATTACCTTTGCTTAGATTTGCCTATAATACAATTTTCAATGATCAGTTATAGTCTCGTTGCTAAGGCAGTAGTTTTGCAATAAATAAACTTTCAAGCTAAATTCTATTTTTGTCTTCCTGGACTTGGCCATTGATTGTTAATGGTATTCAAAATGGCTTTGACTTTGTAGCTTTCATTTAAAGGATTGGCCAAGGTCAACCCATGCACAGAAGTGGTGATTTTATTTTATTCCATTTTCCAAGTCTGAGTTGAGAGTTAAGTTTCGGAGTTGATAGATATGTTTTGTTAAAGTGACATCGGAAGGATACAAGTGAGTTATTTTCAACAACCGTGTAAGATTGCATTTTTCCCCGAACCCGGGCAGGGTATGAAAAGAGATATTAGGGTGATGGCACCCTTGGCCTAGAGTTTGGTCATTTTGATAGTTCGACGATGTTGCCATACCACTCCAATAAGTGGTGCCAGCGTTGGTTCCACTTCAATAAGTGGTGCCATCGTTGGTTCCACTCCAATAAGTGGTGCTAGCGACTAAAGGACCTATCAGGAGCACTCGTAGTAAAAGAATCTGCGTTTCCCGAAGGAATGATTTAATTTAGCCTACAGAGTAGCCTATTGTGATTACATATAAAAAATTGCGAAGAAAAGGCAGAATCAATTAAAAATATACTGAAAATCTGAACGGGCCATGCCCAGTTGGATTATAATAAAATTTTATGAATCAATATATAGCATAAATGTAGCTAACTGAGCGGAGTCTCAATTAGCTTGCGCAATGAATCAAACAGTTCGTGGTAACGAACTGTAGTAAGGAGCGACCCGGCTCAATAGTAACCAAAACTCCAAAAAACGAAATTTTTATACCAATAGCTACATCAAAAGTTTTAATGCTGATTTTAAATATATAGGTTTCATCAAGTTTAGTCTTACATATCAAAGGTTACGAGCCTGAGAAAATTTGCCTCATTTTAGAAAATAGGGAGAAACACCCCCTAAAAGTCATAGAATCTTAACGAAAATCACACCATCAGATTCAGCGTATCAGAAAACCCTACTGTATAAGTTGCAAGCTCCTATTTACAAAAATGTGGAATTTTGTATTTTTTGCCAGAAGACAGATCACGGATGCGTGTTTATTATTTTTTTTTCCCAGGGCTGATCGTATTGACCCAGTGGTCCTAGAATTTTGCAAGAGGGCTCTTTCAAACGAAATGGAAAGTTCTAGCGCCCTTTTTAAGTGACCAATAAAATTGGAGGGCACCTAGGCCCCCTCCCACGCTCATTTTTTCCCAAAGTCATCGGATCAAAATTCTGAGATAGCCATTTTATTCAACATAGTCGAGAAGCCTCATTCTTTGGATACGAGTTACTCCCTCCAGTCCCCGTTGGAAGGGCTGCAAGTTACAAACTTTGACCAGTGTTTAGATAGAGTAATGGTTATTGTGAAGTATACAGACGTTTTCAGGGGGATTTGTTGGTTGGGGGAGGGGCTGAGAAGAGGGAGTTATGTGGGGAGAGCCTTCTACGGAGGAATTTGTCATGGGTAAAGAAAATTTCCATGAATGGGGCGCAGAATTTTCTAGCATTATTTAAAAAAAAACAATGAAAAAATAAATATGAAAATTCTTTTTTCAACTGAAAGTGAGGAGCTGCATTAAAACTTAAAACAAACAGAAAATATTACGCATATAAGGAGTTCATCTCCTCCTAATACCTCACTCTTTACGGTAAGGTATTTTTAGTAATTTCAACTATTTATTCTACGGCCTTTGTGATTCAGGGGTCATTCTTAAGGGATTGGTACACCATTTAAGCTTTAGTGCAAAGAGCGAGGTATTGACGAGTGGGCGAGCCCCCTCATATACGTAATAAAAACACACGAATATAGAAGTTCGTTACATAAGCTAATTCGTAAGTTACGTATATCTTTTACTAATGAAAACGTTCGTAAAAAACTAAGAGTTCTAGTTGCCTTTTTAAGTACCCAAAAATTGTAAGGCAACTCCCCCACTCCTTTTTTCTCAGAGTCGTTCGATCAAAACTATGGGAAATTCATTTGGCCAAAAAAATAAATATGCAAATTTCGTTTTAATTATTCATCTGCGGAGAGCCGAAATCAAAACGTGCATTAACTCAAAAACGTTCAGAAATTAAAAAAAAACAGGTTTTTTTTTAACTGACAGTAAGGAGCGACGTAGAGCTGAGAGAAAGAATCAAACCTTAGCGCAAAGAGCAGGGCGTTGAGGAGGGAACAGCCCCTTTCATATACGGAGTAATTTCTGTTCCTTTTAAGTTTTAATGTCACTCCTTACTTTCAATTAAAAAAAAACTTGTTTTTTTTTATTTAATCGGAAAATAGAATCATAACAAGTTTTCACGAGAAACCGGAAGTTTGACATTCGAGTACTTTCATTTGGATTGAAAGAATAGTTGTTTTTTGGATTTTAAAATATTGGCAGATAGACAGAAGATTCACAAAAGGTCAGGAAAGGAACAAAACTTAATAGAATTAGATCTAATCCGAGAAAACCTACCACGGTTAATCAGAAGAAATCGTTTTCTGATTCACATTTATATGCGACTCTCGCTAAAAGTACCCTAGGGAATTCCCCATCAAGTAAAACCCTATACCTTTCAGGGGGTGAAAGAGACATTTCTGACACACACGAAGGGGGGGGCCTTCCCATAAAACTCAAAAATAGGACGATCTCTGGTATGAACCATAGAGAAAGAAAACAATAGACAGCACACTCAAAAGGAATTACTCCAGACCCAGATAAAGAAACAGAAATGGGAGTACAAAGAATACAATTGGGAAGGAGCACACCCAGTAATATGAGAGAACACGAAATAGACACAGAGGCAGTAATACACGAAGAAAAATTATTATATGAAAATACGAGGAAAAGAAAACCAACTCTCCCCTCAGATACCCTACAAAATGAAGGGGAGTTGCGGGTAAGAGTAACTACAGATACGAAACGAAGAAATCTAGAACGAAGGGATTCAAAAATTAATTGAGAGAATATAACGACAGAAGGAATCAAAGTCAACCAAGCAGCAGAAGTAGTAAGAGCAATGTATAGTCAAGATCCAGGAAAAGGTCACGAAAAAGTAGTCATGTAGATATGGCACAATATATATTAAATTTGATGAAAGAAAGAAAGAAAAGAAGAGAATGAAAACAGGAAGAAGATAGAAAAGAAAGAGAACAAAGAAAAGAGGTAGCCAAAAGAAATCACCGAGAGTATATGAAAAAATACAGGATGGGATGGATCAAACTAAAAAAGATAGTCAAGTCCACGAAATATATCATCAGGCTCGGATGGATAAAATCGAAAAAGATCATCAGGCTCGTATGAAAACCATTACTAAAGCTTGCGAAGCTCGTAAGAGAGTGTCAATAAGTGAGAGATTATCAGACATCGAATACTAAGACGGAAAACATGCAACTTCGCTGACAAGGGGGGAAGATGGGCCGGCCCATAAAACAAATTGGGAGGCTAAGGATTCTTGCCTGAAAAACGAAATACACGGTATTCAAGCTCAGAATGATAATAATCCTGTACAATGTGATTCCTCGGAGTCTTTTTCTTAAAATTGCCATGATAGAGAGGACAAAATACGCTATGAAAGAACAAATTGGACTGTAGCCCATAGTCAAGGGAATATTGATGAATTTGTGAAATCACATAAAATAAACAGGAAATTGAACGAAAAATTAGCCATAATGGTAATTGACTCAGGTAGTGAGCAAACTGTTGTGCGAACTGACCTAACTAATAAGACAGAAATAAACCGTTGGGATATGGTTGCAAAAGTTTGTTATTATGGAGATAAGCACCAATGTCCGTCTGCTTGGGTTAGAATAAAAATCGCAAAGAAGAACGGTACAGTCTAGAAAAAAACGATAAAGGTAGGTTTAGTACCTACTCTTCCAGTAGATGTTCTAGTAGGAGGAGACTTTGGGAATATCAAAAATCTCTTATCCTTAAAAAGGATTTCTTTAACGGTGGGAGATGTGGAAGTGGCTAGGCCCCATAATACGTACTTAAAATAAGACTCGTGAAATTGATTTTTCGGGAAAATTTTCAGAAAACAAGAAAACTTCAGAACATATGTAACGAATTCAAGACACCAAGAAGTATATACCGAAATGAAGCACTAATTGTACCCGAGAAAAATTAGAATAAATTCATCGTACGTGTGTTCCTGTGGTATAAAGAAATTGCTTGACCAGTTTCTTGCGTCATGTTCGCATCATTCGCGATCGAAATTGTACAATGCCTATTATATAACCGATAAGTACCGAATTACAAACTTACGAGAAGAAAAACAATCTCAGGGGGGGGGCATAGAGGTCCAAGACCCAGTGGTAAAATTGCAAAACTACATTAACACGAAAAAAGATTGAGGAGAAGGTCCATGACCCCTTAAGAAAAATATATGATACTCATAATATAAAATTGAATTGGATTGGAAAAGCTTGGGAAGGAATCTGAGATTAGTTCTATCAACTCTAAGGGAGATTTGGTCTCTTTTGGGAGGGTAGGGTCCCTTTGGGAAGCCATGGATGATGGAGAGTTAGCTCGACGGACAACTGGTTGGGTAGTTGTGACCGTGTTGCCGAGACTTCACCCCAACCTTTGTCCACGGTTTTAACTCTGCATGAGAATCGGCAATTATTTCCTGCAAAGCTTACGTGTTCTTCGAGTTCCGTATACGTAACTCGTCCTCGACTTAGGTATTCAAATTTCATCTTCAGTTGGCATCGAAGAGTGTTCTTCTCTCAACTATCTCAGGGAAGAGGATCTAGAAGAAATTGATGCATGATTCGTTAGATTCCAACCTGATTTCCTTGTGCCCCTATCATTTTCAAAGGCCTTTGTATTTTCTGCGATACATTATTTCGAATTATGCCAATGGGTGGTTCGGGTTTTAATTGAGATGTGGTTCAAAATAATGTCAGTTCATTTGTTCATAAATAAGTCTATCTATGATCCGTCAACGCATCATCGCTTGGGCGGAACTAGGGTAGATAGTCATAGAACTAAGGGGTGAAAGAACTGGATTGATTTTGGGTTAATGCGTGACGGGCAATGTCCAGTGGACTTGTATGCAAAATCTGGCAATTTCAGAGGAATCAATTCCAGGAATTTTCGGTCTTCTTATAATAACCGAGGTAATCGAGGTCCCCGTCAATCTCGCTACTCTAGACGGGGAAATCTTTAAAACTCGTTTAATTCACAAGAAAATACTCAAGAATATCAAGGCGCTAATCCAGACTCAATTCAGACGACCAATGCTAACGCTTGAACATCCGTTAGTAACAATCGTCCGTTAGTAAATTACACATAACACATCTCAGGATTGTTACTAACGCTATTGATACTTACACTATGGATTGTTACTAATACGCTTTTCAATGTGTGAGCGACTTAAAAAAATGTAAAGACCATTAAGTGACAGAAGATTATCAGTGGAAGGTAGCTTCTGTTGTTTAGACTTTAACAATTTAATACTATTTTATCATTTGCGTTGCTTCTCCTTACCTTATATCTACGATCGCGCCTCCTCGTATCGTTAAGGAACGCATAGAACATTTTTTAAACACGATTCCCCTTCCTTTTCTTTAAGGCCATTGAAAAGAATAAGGACAGCAAACGATTAAAATTTTTCTTGTAAGTAAAAGGTTTTAAAGGTCAAGTATTATTTAGAGGTATATATTCAACTTATTAATTTGTACATATTTTTTCTTTTTATTGATTAGTACATACATTATTATTTTATTACTTGGTGCTTTAAAAGTCAGAAAAAACTTATTAAGTAGGGAAGAATCACAGATAACCCAAACATCAAGCTAAAATATAGCCAAATCATAACTAAATGTATCACCCTCTTTCTAAGTTAAGTACTAGCCAAATTTGCTTGCTGCTGCCTACAATACTACACCTGCCTTCGATGGCACTGAATTTACAGCAGAAGAAATTAAAGATGCAGTACGAAAGCTAAAGAACAACAGAGTGACTGGAATATGTGGCCTGACATCAGAACTCCTTAAAAAGGGCGATCCTTCCATGACACTCTGGCTAAAAGTGTTAATTAATACTGTGTCGCTCTGAAGCTAAACCCACAGACTGGAAGACAGGCGTACCTGTGCCAGTCTACAAGAGGAAAGGAATTAAAGCAAAATATAATAACTATCGCGGAATAACTCTGCTCTCGGTACCTGGCAAACTCTTCGCCATGCTGCTCCTCAAGCGGGCAAAAAAAAACTCCATTCCCTTCGTCGCCACCAGCAAGTTGGGTTCATGCCGGATAGGTCCACTACTGAGCAAATCCATACAATCAGACAGCTGATAGAGAAAACTATAGAATACAAAGGGAAGGCATACATTGCACTTCGTCGATTTTCGATATGCTTTCGACACTATTGGCAGACAGTAAATGTGGCTGATCCTTGAACAGGCTGAAGTACCTAAGAACTGATCTGGTGTACCTAAGATTGAATTGTCAACCTGCTCAAAAAACTATAAAACAAGACTGAAAGTGCTATCATTGTCATGGCCAGTTCTCATCACATTTCCTAATTAGAAACGGTGTTTGGCAAGACTGCGCTGCCGCTCCCGAACTGTTCAACTGTGCCTCAGACCATGTTCTCAACAAAACACTGCTGGCCCATCCGTTTGGCATAAATTTTGCTGGAAGAGTTCTTTCAGATGTTGATTTCATTGACGATGTTCATAGCACTTTCTTGCTTCATAATATAGCTTCATAAAAAGAAAATTTAAGAAAACTATTTCACTCCCCCCGTTCTGAAAAATAAGCACCACAACAGCAAACAGCTGACAAAGGGGACAATATATAGCTCGGTAACTTGATGCCGAGGATAGTTATGGTTTAATTTATTTATAAATTCTACTAGTGTAATTGTTTTTAATCTTTTTAACATGTTGACCAATCTGATCATGTGTGTATTTTTTGTTCCATTAATTCTAGCTCTGACTTTGAAATACGAATGCACATTCACTAGGCCACACATTCTGCTTAATTTTAAACGTAAATTTTTAGGAACTTGAACCCGTTTTTTTAAGCTCCGGTTACATGATTTGGTCTCCTTTGACATGAATTTAGGAAACTAAACTTATACTGACGGAACATAATTTTCAAGCTGCATAATATTTACTCAGTTAATTTTTCTGACAAGGGAGCCTGCTTGATTTAAGGTCAATATTGCCATGATAGTTTGTTCTTCACTTTCATGTTTTCACATGATCAAATATTATTTTCATAAAATGAACTTACGGTTGTATCAACAGCTTTCACAGGAGGAGCTGCTATTAATATTCCATTGTTGGCTTCATCTTTAAGATAAGCTCCGCGACTACCCAAGGTTATCAAGACAACTTTACATCCTCTTTCTTGCAATATCTGAGCTGATCGATCTGCTGATTCAATACTATCAACTTTCTCACCAGTCAACATTTCAGCCTGCAAAATTTACGTGTTTAAGATTTTTAACGTGCCCATAAAATAACTTGTCAAACAATCTTTTATGAGAACTACATTTTATAAGATGAGTCAAACACAGAGACGCATCATGATTGCCTGCTTTACAAGCTGACACCTGACTAGATCAAACAGTTCGTGGTAAAGAACTGTGAGTAAGGAGCGACCCGGCTCAATAGTAACCGAAATTCTAAAAAGCAGAATTTTGATAGCAATAGATATATCAAAAGAATTGGGTTTTTATGCTAATTTTAAATATATAAGTTTCATCAAGTTTAATCTTACCAATTAAATTTACGAGCCTGAGAAAATTTGCCTTATTTTTGAAAAAAGGGGAAAACCCTTTTTAAGTGACCAAAAAAACTGATTTAAACAATTTTTAGGTTAATTTTAAACATACAAGTTTCCTCAAACTTAGTCCTACCCATCAAATTTACGAGCCTGGGAAAATTTTCCTTATTTTCGAAAAAAAGCAAAAACCCTTTTTAAGTGACCAAATAAATTGGAGGGCAGCTAGGCCCCCTCCCACGCTCACTTTTTCCCAAAGTCACAGAATAAAATTTTTTAGATAGCTATTTTGCTCAGCATAGTCGAAATATCTGATTACTAAGCCTTTGAGGACGACTTAATCCCCCAGAGTCCCCGAGGGAAGGGCTGTAAGTTATGAACTTTGCCCATTGTTTACATATAGTATTTGTTATTGGTAAGTATGCAGACATGTTTACGGGGATTTTTTTCTGTTGGAAGGGATTGGGTTACGTGGGAGGATTTTCCCATGGGGAAGTTTTACATGGGGGAAGATAATTTCTATGAAGGGGATGCTGGATATCACAGCTTCATTTAAAAAAGATCAGAAACTAAATAAAAAAAACAAAAAACAAGTTGTTTCAACTGAAAGTAAAGAGCATCATTAAAACTTGAAACGAACAGAAATTATTACGTATATTAGGGGGTTCGTCCCCTCGTCAATACCTCGCTTTACGCTAAAGTATCTTTAGTAATTTCAAAAGAGCTAATTAAACGGCCTTTGTGATTCAGGGGTTATTCTTTAAAAATTGAAAACTTTAGCTTAAAGAGCGAGGTGTTTACGAGGGGTTGAATCCCCTCATATTACGTATATGAAGAAGTTCATATACCCTCTCGTCAATACATCGCTCTTTACCCTAATTTTGTAAAATAATGGTCGATGTTCTTTACTTCCAACTGAAAGTGAGGGATAACATTTAATTTTATCTTAAGCATAACTATGATTTTTATGTGATAATAAACTAAAGATATTGTATGTGTTCGGCTTGTGGTTGTTATTAAATAAAAAAACAAGTTTTTTCCAGCTGAAAGTAAGGAATAACATTAAAACTTGAAACGAAAATAAAACATTACGTATATCTTTTAAAGATCTTTTTTTTTTCATTCATTTCAGTCATTTAAGAATTACTCAACTTGTGACTTTCATTTTCATAAGAAATAGTTTCGACCTCTTTGGCCGTTTTGTTAATATGCCTTAGTTCCGCAAATATCGTAGATTTAAGTTACGTGGGAGAATCTTTCCATGGAGAAATTTCTTGCGGGGAAAGGGTATTTTCCATGATGTTGGATTTCCCAACATTATTAAAAAAACTATCAGCAATTAAATAAAAAACAAGTTTTTTTTCAACTGAAAGTAAGAACCAACACATATACTTAAAACGAACAGAAAGTATGACGTATATTAGATGGGTTGCCTCTCCTCGGTAACTCACTCTTACGCTGAAGTTTCATTTTTAACTTTTAAAAGAGGGTATTATTCTAATTAAATAGCCTTTGTGATTTAGGAGTCATTCTTAAACAACTGAAACAAAAATCAAATTTAGGTTATTATGAGGTTATTATTAGTTTAACAAAAGAAAAATCAATAGGTAAATTTCGTTATAATTATTCATGTACGGTTAGGCAAATTCAAAACCTGCATTAATTCAAAAACGTTCATAAATTAAATAAAAAAAGAATTTTTTAACTGAAAGTAAGGAGCAAAATTAAAACTTAAAATGAACAGAAATTATTCCGTATTTGAAATGGGCTGCCCCCCCCCCTCAGTGCCCCGCTTTTTATGCTAAAGTTTTTATTGTTTTAAAAAGTAGAGTTGTGAGAAAGAGTCAAACCTTTGCGTAAAGAGCGGGGCGTTGAGGAGGGGACAGCCCCTTCGAAAACAGATAATTTAATTGGAATTTGAAAGAGCCAATGCCCTTTTTAATAGTCGAAAGTAATTGGAGGGTAAATAACCCCCTCCCATACCCACCATTACCCAAACACATCCAATAAATATTTTGAGATAGCCATTTGGTTCCACATAATTAAAAGGTCTGGAAATCATGTCTTTGAGAATGACAACTCCCCACAGCCCTAGGGCAAAGGTTGAAAGTTATGCCCTGTGGGGATATAAGGTATATGTAGAAAGCGTGATCTTATGACCTTTGGAGGAATCAAATTGGATTGGTATTCAGAAGTTCAAGTGCTCTTTTCAAGATTCGATGGAAAATTGAAAGTACCAGTGCACTTTTTAATATTTTAATATCCCCCTTTAACATCCCCTTTTAATATCCCCCCTCCCACAAGCACCATTTCCCCAAACAAATCCAATAAAAATTTTAATAGCCATTTTGTTCAACGTAATTGAAAAGTCCAGAAATAGTGTCTTTGAGGATGGCAACCCCTAACCCACCACAACTCCCTGGGCAAAAGTTGTAAGTTATACCCTGGGGGCACATAAATTATATATAGAAAGGTCGATCGTATAAACTTTGAAGGGGGCTCATTAGATTCTTAATCAGAAGTTTTAGTGCCCTTTTTAAGACTCAGAGTAATCGGAGGTTGGATACCCCCCACCGCACCTGGAATGTTTCGAAATGCATCTGATAATAATTTTTAAACGGCCATTTCTTTTCGCAGTAACTTCGAAAACAGCTCATTGGGTTAGCAATTGAAAGGGTCTGTGTCCTTTTTATTAATAGAAAGCGATTAGAGGGCAACTAACCCCCCTTCATCACCCCCCATTTTCCCCAAACACATCCAATCAAAATTGTCAGACAGCCATTCTGTTCAACGTTACTGCAACGGCTGTAAATTATGATTTTGAGGATGACCACCCCCCCCCATCCCCCAGGGCAAGGTAAGTTATGCCTGAAGGGCATATAAAGTATGCATAGAAAGGATTATCGTATAAACTTTGGAGGGGGCTCGTTCGATAGTTAATCAGAAGTTCTAGTACCCTTTTCAAGATTCAGAGTGATCTGAGGGTGGATAACACCTAGCCCTCAAAACCTTGAATTTTCCCGTAATGCATCTGACAGAAATTTTGAGATGACAATTTGTTGTCGTAGAAACTTCGAAATTGGCTCATTCGATTGGAAATTGAAAGGGCCAGTGCCCTTTTTAATAGTCATTGGAGGGTAACTAGCCCCCTACCACGCCCACCATTTCCCCAAACACATCCAATAGAAATTATGAGATAGCCATTTGGTTCAGCGTAATTGAAAGGTCTGGAAATGATATCATTGATGTCTTGGAGGGCAACAGGCCCCCCACTCCCTATGTCGACTCGAGACCAGAATAAAGTTTGGCTTTACTGAAAATAAATACGTTTCAAATGTTTTCACCTTTCTTACTTTCATAAATGAAAAACTATCAAAACTTTAAAGAAGAAATGTCAGTATATGTCAATTTAACTGACAATCCATTTTTTTTTTTTTCAGTAAAGCGTAAATTGTGTTCGGGTCTTGAGAAGGCATAGGGTTTATCAGCCATACTCATGTTAATTTTTGCTTGTTTTGAGTTTGAATCGGCTATCTATAGTAATTTCTGTTCGTTTTAAGTTTCATGTATTTTGTTGATAGTGATCTGTGGTAGTTTTACGCTTGGAAGATTATTTGACTTTATTTTTGCTCATTCTTGGCTTAATGGGACTCTTTAGTTTCCTTTGAAAAATTTGTCTTGTGGGAAAAGTTTTTTTTTTAAATTAATCTTACAATAGTAGAACGCATGATTCAACAGAGTCTCCCTGTACGTAATGCGGTGGTTTGACTATAACTAATTTTGGGACCCAAACAGCTTGCCAACTGCGACATAAAAAAATAGATGGCACAATTGTATCTCCCCGCGTAAAAGCTGGTGGTTGAGTTTTTAGTAGTAAATTTAATAATAATAACAATTTATTTTTAATCCACTATAAACAAAAAGACAAAAGTGAAGTAATGAATTACAAGAAAAATAGACACCTGAAAAATAGAGAAAAAAATAAAATAAAATAGGATAGAACAAAAACATGGGATTAGACCAGGAAATGGCTGAGATTTCGAAATAGCACTCAGAAATAGCATTAATAGGTTGATATTTTGTATTTATGTAAGCCTGGATCAAATAAGATATTAATCTGCTTTTACTTCATTCATAGAAGTTTTAAGAGACCTACAAATTTAGACATTAATTATTTTATTTTGGATTTGTATCTTGTATTTATTATCTGTGTCCGACTATGTAGCTTTTTATAATAAGTAATAAGAAGATTATGACAAACTAAAGATTAGTGTTCATCAAAATGCCTTAATCTGCCCATCCCCTTCTCTTTTCAATTCATATGATTTTATGTTTTGACTCTTTGGAGGATAAATGGAGGTAATATGTCAACGAATAAATTGAAGGTTTTCTAACCTTAGACATTTTATTCCAACTGGGAAAAAAAGTTCTTGTTTGTTTCTTGTTCCTGTACTTCCTTCAACAGTGGTAGACATCTTCATTGTCTTTTAGGACCATGTCCACCCTTCTGGCACAGTCCCTGAATAGGCGGATAAAAGCATGGGCATAGGCAGGTCTAGAGGGGGCTACTGATTCTATGATGGAAGGGGTACTTATAAATGCTTCCTAAAGTTCTTTGAATATAGGTCTTTAGAGACTTGTCGTTTTATATTTCGCTAAAACTCGGTCTTTAGAATTTTCCATGTTCTACTTTTCCTGCGACACTAAAATAGACCCACTATCCTACTTCCAACTTTCAGAAAACATAAACACAATAAAAACGATTTGACACAAATCACATTACGGTAAGATAAAAGCTTTTAGTTCTTAGAATTCAATTCAAAATTTTAAAGTTGGACAAAACTAAATATAAAAATTGGTATATGGGTGACTGGCCCACGTTTAGGCAAAGCAAATTATCTCAATATAAAAACCTATGGGGACTTCTGGTGGATTTTTAAAAATGTCTAACCTTGATTAATACTTTTACCAAAAATATCAGATTAGATCATGTTTTATGGCGATTAAATCTGGAATTTTTTTCAGTTTTTGTCTGAAGGCCTACGCCTAATTACGAATACTAGAAAAGCCGTAAACTCACGTTGTATTTTCTTATTATTTGTCCCAAGAGGAACGCTGCAAGACTACATGAAAAAAGTTGAGAGGCTGAATACTCCTGTACAAAGTCTAGACCTGAGTTTCTTTACATCCTGTCACAAAACATGATAAATATTTATAGAGGAACAAGAAAAAGGACTAAAAACTTACTTGAAAACGATAGCTGACATGCATTTCGACTGTGCTTTCCTAGAAGCACGTAAATTTGCACACAACGTAACTATGCCAATATTTACAGTATAAAAGTACCGAATAACTGGAAGTACAATGGTAGTGGAGACAATGGAGGAATTGCAGGTAAAGATTGGTACCATGGTTTTAAGGATCGCCTTAAAACTCTATCAGTAAGAACGCCAGAAGGTACAAGCTTATGACGGGAAACTGCTTTCAACCGTCACAGTGTAGGAGCTTTCTTTAACAACCTGGAGCGAGGCCTAGGTAAACGCATATTCATAGCACAAGACATTTGGAATGTTGACGAATTGGGTCTGAAAACATACACAAGCTTGGTAAGATCTTTGCATAGCGAGTCCATAAGTAAGTAGGGAAGGTCGCGTCAGTAAAAAGAGGTCAGTTGACCACGATTTTTGCTGGTGTTAATGCATTGGGAACACAGTCCCTCCTCTACTTACATCCCCAGGAAAAACAACGTCTGAAAATTTTACTCAAGGAAACTTTACCAGAAACCATCATGATCGGCTCAGAAAATGCATTTGGATGGATGACCGTCTCCCATTTTTTGCTTTACTTGCTGCATTTTATCAATCAAGTCAAACCCTCCAAAGATTCACCAGTACTTCTGAAAATAGACAACCAGATCATCCGATACACCATTTAATTGATTGATCTAGCTAAAAATAATGATGTAGTTCTTTTGAATACCCCCCCCACACTAATCACAAACTACAACCTCTAGAAAGGATAGTCATGGTGTGCCTTAAGGCCTACAACAACCAGGAAGCAACAAGTTTTATGACCCCCATAAATATAAAACTATATCAGTGCTTAACATTATTGAGCAGCTTGGTAAAGCATATCCAAAGGCTTTCATTCCTGAGAATATAATCAGTGAATTCAGAACAAGTTGGCTCTACCCAACGTCAATTGTCTCAGACAGAATGACTATCACATCTAGTGAAGCACTTACCAGGGAAGTTTCTATGCTCAACGCAGGTCCTTTGCGACATTTAGACACCATCTATAATATGGAACCCAAAACAGATGCAGAAGAGTTTCTGTCTCTAAATGAGAAGCAACGGTCACCAGATGACCCGTTAAAATAGATCTTCCATGCAAACCCCTTTCCAAAAGGCTAAACACGAAAAATCAACAGGAAAAAAATATGAAAAAGTCAGAATGCTCTCTGACACCTCTGAAAAAGAACGCATTACATCTAGGATAAAAGCTACATCTACCAAGAAAGCCCTAAACCTGGAATAGAAGAAAGTCAGAGAAGTAAAAAGGCTAAGAAGAAAAGACATGTTTCTCGTAACGAGTTGCAGTTGGAGTGACGATTCTGACGTAGATGAGCCTGTATACAACAACTCTTCAGACTTCAGTATGGACGTTGAAGACGACCCCCCTACCAGCAACTTCCAATTTGACACTGAGAAAGTCAAGGCTGGTGATTACATTCTGGTTGAGCTTAAGAGCAAGAAATGGAATTCTGTTCACTATATTATCATTATCAAAAATTAGCAACTGAAAATCTTATGGTCCACTTTCTGAAAGAGATTGCAGTGCAAGAGACTTTGCGCTAACTGACAAGATGGATAGTATCTTAAAGACAGACGTTCTGTGCAATATTATCATTAGATATTTAATCAACAAGCTTACATCAGCAAGCATCATGTCAAAAGAGGAACAACATGCTAACAGGTGACCGACTGCAGATGATATAACTATGTGGTTAGAGCTCCAACATTTAGTGCTTTTAGTGATAACTCAAGCCAAGAATCAGCTAGTATATATGACTATTTTGGACGGGGGGTTACGCAGTAGTTGCCACTCGAACTACAATATGCGCTGTCAAATTCGTTCATTTGAAAATATTTACCTTGTCAATCAGGTCATACTTAGATATACATTCGAAGTTCCTACCACTTCTGAGATCGCTAAGTCAACTGTAAAATTCTAAAATCCCTAAATGTGGATACGAATTGAAGCGAAAAACCGATAATTCGACGTTGACAAGAAATAGCTACGTGTTAATTTGAATGACCATTGTTAACAAAGTACAATTTTAGAACAAAAAAAGTGCAACTTTAACAAAATAGTCTTAAAAAATGCTGCTACCACTGAAAGTATTCAAAGAATACTACTTTTTTCAAAAATTACTAAAAGTAATAGTTCCGTACTACCCGCAGTTATCATGTTTATACTAAAGGAAAATATTTTATGTCAGCAGTTCCAGAATGAAAACGTTTATATAGGTAAATACGTGGCATCCAGTACAATTTTCAGATCAAATTTTTTTTAAAGGCAATGTAAACAAGCAGCTGTATCATTTTCTAGTAATAAAATGTATAATCACCTAACTTCAAAGAAAGTAAAAATTAAACTTTAGCGTAAAGATAAGGGAGATTGAGCAGGGCATAGCGTAGTTTCTTTTTGCTTTAAGTTTTAGCTTCACCCTTTGCTTTTATATGAAACACTTCTTTTTTCTTATTTATACTATTTTTGCTTATGATTGTCTAAGAAGAAACAAATTCTAGCAAAGAAACCCAAAACATATCAATAAAAATTACTGTCGTGTAGGAGTATGCTTTTGAAAACTGGTTGACAAGGCCTTTCTTTGTTATACCTTACCTTAACCAACTTAACTACAACAATTTTTCACTGGTGAAGCTTTGCCCCAACTAGACAGAACTTGTTTTGTTCAACAGCGGTACAAAACAACGCAGAAGACAGTCTATTAAGGCGAGATCATTTTTCCTGCTCTTCCAATTTTCAAAAGGCGGGGCTTGTAATAAAATTTAGATGTATTGGAGATCCTCTCTACCAACCCTCCCCCCCCCCAATTCTGCGCATTTCAGTACATCAATCTAGAAATTTTATTTAATACACAAAATCTCTGCAATAAAAGTAGCGGTGTCGCCCCTCCAGCACCCATTCTTAATGCACAATATAAATACATTCATTCAAATTGAAAGGGAACAAGGATTAAATTCCTTCTTTGACACTTCCAGCTTCATCTGAAGGACCGTGCCACAGGAACTTGGTTAGTATTGGTTTTGAAAAATATTTATCGAGGCCTACACTACTCCTCTCATAAAAAAAATCCCCTGAATACCCTCCCCTCAAGCACAAACATACGCATTTTGAAGTTTCTTATGCAATAATGTAAGTAATAAATGACATCCCAAATGTCTCAAATCATTCAAAAGAAGCCTTTCACACTATTAGCGACTCCGCCACCCTTCGGGCACATGTTCTTAGAAATATCTCAAAGTTTTCGTTCAGTACCATTTTGTCCCCTATTATGACCGAAATTATAAAATCAAGTCACTTAATGACCGTAAACGGCACGGTGGAGTGGTGGTCTTCTAGCTCCGTAAAAAGGGCATAAAAAATCAAAGGCCTAGTTTGAATGAGCTCTCCTCGTATTCTATAACAGCTTCTACCATACGATCCTATCTAGGGAAAATTATGAATAATTACGCGTTTAAATAATCAACTTTTAAAAAACCTACTTTCACGAGGTATTTTTTATCCTTTTCTAAAAATTTTCAAATTCTACAAAACTCTTGTGCGATCAACTTTTTATAGAAAACCATAAACTTGATACATTTTATATTGGAATCAGTGTCAAAAGTTGAATCTTTTTTAGTTATATAAACTGTTTTTGAAAATAGCTGTTGTTGCACTTTCGGTTACTTCTGACAAGGGTCGTTCTTTACTTACCGTTTATCACCATTTGAGACTGCCGGAAATTTTACTTGAGAAAAAAAAATATAAAAAAATACAATAACCTCTGATTCGTTGACGCAGAATACTGACGAAAGCTGATAAACTTCGGAAGGCAGGTTTGAAGCGGCAGGAGCGGCGTTGAAAATTATCTTGACTGAAAATATAGATAAATTTAAACGACAAAATTAATCCTTACATTAATTTTAAACGATAACTTAGTAAAAAGCGACCCTATAAATATAAATCAAATTAAGCACGTGATCAACCCGCAAAAGCATTCAGAATATTAGCAGAATAATAATATGAGTTTGCAACTGAAAACTTACCTTCAGCCGGCCTGGAGCCTACATAGGCAATTCAACAAACTTAAAACGAGCACAAATTATTCCACATTATTTTGGAAGGACTGCCTCTTTGTGACAACGTTTTATAGTAATTTACTGAAAGTATTCATGAGTGCAATAAATGCATTTAACGGGCAACTTCAAACGTTTTATTTGCCGATTGGCTTTTAAAGCATTTGGGCTCAACATTTTAATATTTAAAGCAAATGGGCATCAATAAGCTCTTGAAATATTGAGATTTTATGAAAAATATTTTTTACTCAATGCCTATTTTCCTTGTGTTTCAGCAATTGTTATTAAAGCATTGGTGAAAAAAAGTGAAACTTTAGCGTATGCACATAGCTACCCTACGCTTGACGAAGGCTACCACCTTTCAGAGCCACTCTTCAAATCGAAATTCAACTTTGCAGAACAATGCTTCAAGAATAAAAAAAACTTTCCGAAATAGCACATGAGCCCTTAGATTAGCCCTTAGTATTTGATCTCTATCTCCTTTCTGTGCATATTCTGTAAAACATGACCATTGAACTCGATTATAATATTCGCAAATTCAAATTTTGGCACTGCTAAAACCTTGTTCATGCCCTAAATAATACGAGCGCGAATTCAAAATATTGTCTGTATAGCGTACGAGCGACGAATTAAGACGAAAAGGATAAACGACGAGGGAGCAGTCCACTTCGAATCAAGAATTCTAACTTTGAAGAGTAAAGGGGAAGAAATGGCATCTTGATGGGTACATTTCTCGACGTCCACAAAAGTATCAAGGATAGGTGGGTAGTGAAAAACAGTATAGAACACTTGGGATCGGTCAGCTTCATCTGAATAGTGAATTGTCAGATAAAGTTTAAGACGAGAGTCCGTATATCAAAGTAGTCAGGGAGCCACACGAGAGAAATGTTGATATTTAAGGATTGAGGTGATCAGCAAGCAGCAGAAGGTTTGAGTGTGCAATCTAATGCAATCGACCATGCTGAAAACGAAAATCGGCGTTATATAGTCGACAAATGGGTGCGACATCCACATTTCTTCAAATTCCCTAAAAATCCATCTTAACTGGCAAAAATTATATTAAAATCGATAAAAAATTACAGGTTACTCCAAAATTGTTCAGCTATACCTCAGATCGAAGGTAATTATATAAAGAATCATATTCTCTTTTCAAAACATTTTTATCTTTTGCCGTTCAGTTGTAATCACAAAATTTCGACGAAAAAGTTAACACAATTTATCTCTCTTTTGGATTAATCTTGATCCATCTTGAAAATTTGCCTGACTGAGGTGTATTTTTTTTTAATGGCTTCTGTAGGAAATTTATTGTCCTACAAAATGACTGATCCAGAAATTCTCTAACTCTTCTCGTTTTTGAACTATTGACAGAAAAGCGGATTGACCCAATTTTTAGCTCGGATAAGCAGCGGCATCTATCCAGTGTGAATGCGTCAGGGTATCAGATACTTCGGTAACTACGAAAACGACTTTAGACCGTGGTATCAGATACCATCAGGGGCGTCACTAGCCGTTTAGCTTTTGGGGGGGGGGGCGTCCAGTTTGTGCCGACGGACTCAAAAATGTGCCGACAAAAAACGCCGTTGCCGCTTCGCGTATACAGCAACCTGAATCCTATCTTCCAGTTTTGTTTCTTCTTCAGGTGTCCTTGGAGCAATTTTCGAAAGGAATAATAGGGTTTTTGTTACATTTTGCTTAAGAGTACTTTTATTTCGGGAAGAGACGTCTGACGGTTCGACGTCACATATTACGACAAGCATCATTATGCAACCAAACACGGACGGCCCACTAAAGAAAGCGTGTTTTTTGAAGAAAAGTTGGAACAGAAACCCTTCCCTGTCGTCTTCAAATCTGATTCAGCCTGGAAAGTTTGGGAAGATGTACCTCAAGAGAAAAATAGAGGCGACCGATAAATGCAGCGATCTCATTGGTTTGTCAGGTGACCAGAAAGTTCCCGTTTCAGACTTTTTCACGATCTGGCTTCTTTGTAGAGCTTTGCCGGCGCAGCTCATTAATGTATCAAGTGACTCGGCAGAATCTCAACCATATTTTGGTTTCAAGTGTTTCTCAGCAGTGTATGGCTGTAAGGCTGATATTCCTGTTACCAGGATCGGATACCTGCCAGTGGTTCCCCACTCTCCCTCGAACCCAGCAGTCGTGGAAGAAGTCATTAAGTCTTTCCAGAAAACTGCCAGAGAACTGGGACTGAGTTACACCGTCGTCACATGTGACCAGGCCGTATATGAAATCGTTCATGCTCTGAGAGTCAGAAATCCTGAAGCATATTCTGATGTTGTCCTCAGAATGGCCGGTCTTCATATTTTAATGAACTTCATGGGTGCCATCGGTCATATAATGAAGTGCTCGGGTCTAGAAGAGGTGATTTACGAGACTGGAATTCTATTGGAAGGAACCGCAAAGAAAGTGATGAGTGGTAAACCGTACTATAAAGCTCTCGCTGCTCATACGTTAGTCCTCGAGGCAATATCCATTCTGTACTGGGAAGCTTTCGAAAATTTTTGCGCAGAATCAGACGATTCATCGTGCATCACTATCTTTGAAGAAATGGGAGATTTACTGCAAAACTTGAAGATCTCAAGAGAGGGTGATGAGAACTTGAACTGTCTAAAGGAAAAACTTACCGCATTGTCCCCGTGGTTAGAAAGGTTCGAGACTTCTCGTGCACGCTCAAAAACCCACAAGTTCTGGAAGCAGTACAAAGAAATGGTACTGGTTTTGTGGCAGTTATTGTACAGTGAAAGATCTGGTGACTGGGATGGCCATCTTGAAGGAGCTAGCAAAATGCTTCCTTATTTAGTTGCATGTGGTCACTATAAGTATGGCACTTGCTTGATTGAGTACCTGGCTGAGATGCAGGGCTAACCTCAAGAAGTAGATCAGGCATTCCACAATGGACTGTTCAATGTGAAGAGGAGGAATGCAAAATTCAACTGCATATCCCCAGACCATGCTGCAGAATCTACCATTAATTTAGATTCAAAAACGGAAGGTGGAATGACGGGTATTACCATGAATGAGTTGGCACTGGTGAAGTGGACTTTAACTCTTCCGTTCTGTGCCTCAGTCTCGTCTACATTCACTGAGATGCTACGCATTGTTCCCCAGACTGAGTTTGACTCCTCTCACCACGAAGATAACCCTTCCTTCGTTCTGCGGCAACACATGGCTGTTGATAAAGTGAAGTCTGTTCTGGAAGCCAGGCTCAATCCCTTTCGATCCACTGACGAAGATATGCTGAATATTTATACGCTTGAGACAGTTGATAGTGAGATAGCTGACAATCTCCTCAGTGTGCGATCTGTTGGAAGCGGAGCGGTTGATCGCTACTTGGACGGTGAAAAAGGTGCCTTTAGCAAAGTAAAGGTCATGAATAATGAGAAGGCGAAACAGAAAAAAGCAACCAATACTTCTAGTGCTGTAAATAGCCTTACCAATGTTGAACTTCAAACGGTCAAAAGGGTATTGGTGAGTGTTGACTTTACAGGCGAAAGAGGACTTCACCATCTAAAGAATTTGCTTTCCCATGAGCTTCTTCCATATGCACCTTCTATATTCCAGAGAAGTGCCATATCTGGAATGGTTGTGCTTCGGACAGGAACAAAGTCAGCTCTTCTGGAGTATTTGAAAACAAAAATCAGCTTGAGCGAGTGGCCCGTTAACCTCGAGATTAGCAGTGAGTCGACTCACTCAAGGGTGGTAGACTTGATGCCCTACCTCAGAAGACATCCACCAAATCCATCGGAAACCGTTGAGAGCTATGGAAAACGGACATTTTCTACGCTTGTGTCTTTCAACAGCAACGTTAAGGAGCTGCACGTCCTTGCAGATAGATATGATGGGATTTTTGGATATTCCGACGAAGAAGGCAAGGTGATCTGCCTAAAGGACTGCGGTGGTTGCCATGAGCAGCGAGGATGTTCAAACAGGTCTCCGGTAGCTCTAGGTAGACACTTAAACCTAGATGACTGGAACTCGTTGCTCTCAAATTCCAAGACAAAGGCAAGACTGATTGAGTTTCTATTCGGTGAGTTTGAAAACTCAGTTCACCTGCTGCAAGCAGGGTTCACTGTGGACCTCTCAGGAGGCTTTCGAGACCGGATGAGAATGGTGATGCTCAACAGAAGTGGAAATGCTGATACAAACTTTGAAGAGCGTTTGAGCTGTACCCATGAAGAGGCCGATACAAGAGTTGTGTTACACATGTTGGACTGTTTGGAGAGGGGTTTCGATGTCGTTTTGGTCGATGCGAATGACACAGACATAGTTGTCGTCTTGCTATATCACTACAAGTTATTCCTTGGGAACCACCCAAATTGTGAAAAGCGGAAAGTTTATGTCAGGTTCCACAGCTATTTAGTGCCTATACATCGGCTTTGCAGCAATTTACCGAACGATTTTGTTCACTCCATCTGCCTTCTTCATACGCTTTCAGGGTGTGATACCGTGGGTTTCATGTTTTCTAAAGGAAAACGAGTGGTGGCCAAGGCTGTCGAGAAATGGGGATTGGAGAAACCGATTGCTTTGCTTGTCCAAGAGATACAGAAGTCAAAGCTCGACCCTGCGGTTCTAGAAAAATTCAGTGTGATTTGCAAAAAGGTCGTTGTTGCCTCATACGGAAAAGACCCAGACCACTTTACCTCTCTTAATGAATTAAGAGTGCATTTGTGCCCTCGAAAGCGGGAGCTTAAGTATTTGCCACCATCTGACGCTGCCTTTGAGTGTCATGCTAAGCGCGTGTACCTGCAGTTGGACATTTTTTTGCAAGCAAATCGAGCAAAGCCACAGTTTCTGGATCCCCTGCAATTTGGCTGGATGTTTCAAGACGGTGGGGTTAGGCCAGTTGTGTATACCCTTCAGGCATTTCCAGAAGGTGTGGTCCCCCAGTACTGCTCGTGCAAGCGCTGTACAAAAAAATGTTCATGTGCTGGAAATAGACCTTGCAATTTACTTTGTGACTGTGGTGGGAAGTGTTTTATGGACGAGTTTGATATGCTTGATGGATAATTTGATATGCTGAGCTACTTTTTAACTTTTGTAGTAACAAGTGCCGTTCACGAAATCCGTAGCAGGTGTTAGTATAGTAGTCTTTTTTTTGTTTATTCAAGCTTATTGAATAATAATCTTGTCAAGTTTACTAATAATTCTGATTAGGAATGAAAGAGAGTTGTAATCAAGGTCATTGTTGAGTATAGTGGCAATCTTCCTGTCTGAGATAATAAAACTATCCACTACCAGCTGGATCTAGGCACGAAATCTTTTCCAGCGCGAATAAAAAAAAAATTAAAATTGCAAGTTTCAAGGTCATTCGCGATGGTCCCTACTGTACTCGTCACTTCTGGCATCAGTTACGAAAGATTTGGCGATCATTGTAGAAATTTTTCCGAAACGTGATTTAATAGTAAAAAAACACGAAATTTTCAATTTTCGCGGTCAAGCACCCCCCGGCCGAGTATATAACGCCCATTTTCGTGATCAGCGCTATCGATTACCCCATATTCCGTTGTCAAACCTTCTGCTGCTCACTGATCACCTACCCGACACATTTTCGTTGAGTGGCTCCCTGACTAAAGGGTAATTATATAAGAAGGGCTGGTCCCACTTTTTGCGGTATGAATTAACATAGCCACGCAAATCAGAGTCAGATGCTTTCAGCAGATCGTAAACTGCTAACACAATATTTTTGCCTGACCCATCAGAATCAATCAATGCGTTCACGCTAGCCGACAAAGCTTGAGAACATCCGAGACGAGATTTGGAATTTGCCTTGATAGTTTGGAACATATCACTTCGCATTGAAATGATCACTCATCTGAAAGCTTGCAAAACTTAGTTGTAACTGTTACGGGTGGAATGAACAGCATTCAGTGCCATCAGTGGCAAGTTTTCCTTTCTTTAGAATTGCGGATTGATCTCCGATTGAGAAGAAAGAAGGCAGATCTCTTTATGCAATAATCATCTATCTATGAGAAAAGCAATATAATTTACCAGCTCACCATTATGGAGAATGTGAAGAGCACTTACGCCAAATGTCTGGGGCAGATAAGCAGGTAGTGGGACCCTCTCTTAAAACCATACAGCAGATAGAAGTTTGAGATTTAGAATCTTAGTGAGAAGTATTTTCAACTAATTGGTACATACGGGAAGTTGATTCTTTTGTGGACCTTCTTTTGGCAGAGAGAAAGATATCACAAACCCGCTCAGAATGTGGGCGGTACATAGTTGCAATCAACATTGGATTTTTTTTTCCAAGCTTCAAAAAGAAATAGCTTGTTACGCCAATACTTTGTAACACCACGACGATTATGACTGAGAGCCACGGCAGCTTTTTCTGCCCATCGTAGGGCAGTGAAAACCTGAGCAAAATAAATATTAAATAACACACATCTTGCTCCTATCAACTTGCGAGTTTCTCATCAGCAGTTGGAGTGGAGTATAGACTCTTTTTTTCTTTCTTTTTTTAGGCGAGTGAATAAAAGTTATGAAGAGTTCACGTTAGATATTTTTTCAGTCCCTATAGTGAAGAGCGATTCGGTTGACGAGACTATGAAAAAGGAGTGAAAAGAGAACAAAAAGACGAAAGTAATATGGATAGTGAAAGGTGGTCTGAGAGTTTAAGGTAAGTTACAACATGGAGAGGTGACACCTGTATATCTGTAACGGAAACCATCTGATCCAGGTTAAATACATTACTTGATTGGCATATGTAAGCATGATCGAGTTCTACTGACAGGATCTTCAGCAATCTTCAAAAATAACTGACAAATTAGAAGCAATGCTGAAGAAGCGTCATTCGTGTTACAGTTAAAGCACAGCACTAATTTAACGGGCAAATATTAAAGGGGAGGATCTTAGTTTCTCAAACGTGGACTTCGATCAGCCATCACAGTCATTTGTCGGACAATAAACGTTTACAATAACCAGCCTAGCTCTTCTACCCAAGTAGCAAGAAAAAGAAAGATTATGCAAACCAAGAACACTACAACAAGGGGCAATATTAATTAGGGTAGCAATATTGCTCAACGGGCGACTTTTTTAGCTTGAATTGGCGCATTGACCAACTGATTTGTTATACATTTGGAAGAAGTGTTTTAAAGAAGAAACCGTTGATGAAAATTTACTGCTTATCACCCTAATGAAACCTAATTTGTTGTTCAAAATGTAATTAAGTATAAACAAACGAGTGCTGGAAGTTTGAATAATTGCTGATTTATTCTTTTTATATTATGACGAGAGAAGAAAATGTGGTCATGATACATCTTGTTTTCAGTAAACTACAAATGAAATCCCCCTTTTTATTTGTAAGCATTTCCATTAGGTTTCAATTTGACTTAGTTTCCGATTCGTCTTAGATTTTCATTTCATTTTTATTATGCTTCTGGTTTTCTCGGACCATGGAGTTAAGGATATAAGTTTTTAACGTACCGGCTACAATTTTTTGGCCCTTTTCGGGGTGTTATGGTCATCATCCAATTTATTTTTCACGTTGGCTCTACCTGGCTAATGGACTTACTGGTGCAGGCTTTTAGAGTTTTCAGACAAAAAGGTATCTGGACCCAATTTTTGGGCAAACGCACCTGTATTTTCACCTTTATTTGGGTATCTGGGTTCTCATGACACAAGGAGTTATTGATACAGGTTTTGATCTATTTAAAAAATACTTTCGGGGAGGGGGCAGTTCAGATGTTTAAACCCATCTGATATAAACAGTTTTTAGTTTATTTGCTCATTTTCAGGCCTCATTTTTTGGAAACCCATACCCTACCCCAAAAATATATTTTTATATTGGAAAAAACTATCCCTTTACAGGAGAACCATTTTCTTTTTTTCACACTGCAGCGCCCTTGGCCAAAATACATCCGAATATAACTTCCAAACTGATAAAAAAAAGACAGTTCGAAGGCCAATTTCAGGAGAAAAGTGGCATAACCAACGGTGTTTCTTCCATTAGGGTTTCCTTGGTCCGAAAAGCTACAGATAGAAGTTTGGAGCCGGTCAAAAAAGGTTTGTTGGCCCATGCTTAGGGACCCTCAGCCAATATCCTTTTTTTACTTACACACTAGGATATTTTTCGATTAGGAGCTTTAATACAAGTTTTCCGGCCCTTTTGTTTTTAAAGCCCAGTTTATTGGCAAAATGACACTTTAAAACACAATTTTCCTTGTGCATTGGGCTTACCTTGGTCTAAGGAGCACAGGATATAAGTTAAAGCAGATCACAAAGATTTAGGGCTCCTATTTCAGCCAGAGTTTTGGGAGGTCTGTGCCCCCAAATTAACTTGTTTTATTACCATAGGAGATGTTTGTGTCAGACACCTACGAATGAAAGTTTCAAACCAATCTGAAATAGCTTTTTTTCGGCTCAGTTTCAGGCCCCCTACCAGTCTACCTTTTTCCAACAAGACGTTGAAGTTCCCAAGCCCAGGGAACGATCCCTTTTAGTTTCGCACGAATTGGACAGAATAGATCAACAAGCCCGCTTTTTTTGGCTTTAAAGCCTATCTGTGAACAATGTGCAATTTGCATAGTTGAGGGCCCTTATCTTTAGGACTGCATGGATCATTTCATGGCTGGAGGCATATTCATTGAACCGCTCACTTATTCAGAGACAAGTAGCTGTTCAGATATCATGATTCAGAGCTATGGAGGGTCATAAGGGCAAAAAAAGAACGGTAAAGGTCTGCCTATCACTTTATGGATAGTTGAGGATATCCCAAAACCGGTTAATAATTTATAAAAGTTGTGAAAATGTCGAACCAATTATTGTCAAGTCATTAGCCTATGCTTCCGAGTTAATTAAAGTTCGCTATGCCTGCTAAGCGTAAACTCCAGAGCCCCTAAAGCAGATTAGTCACTATATCTCCAAACATCAAATAGGTCATAGTTTAATTTCACTAGTAAAGTGCAGGCTATGTTTTGAAATTTACGATACCAACTCCCATGTTTGCGTCCTTTTTTTAGAGCAACAATAGTGCTTTTGAGTGGAATTCCAAGAGCAGCAACAAGAACATCAGCCCCTTGAATAGATTCTGCTACAGAATCAATTTCATCTGGTTTAAGGTCTGCATTTGCACCAAGAACAGAGGTCATAGCATTTGCGGCATCTTTATCAACCATAATTATTGCACTACCCGTCTGGTCTTGACTCGAATGAAATAACCGGCGTTGAACCCCATTTTTAGTCAATGCCTCTATGTGTATCCTACTTAGAGGGTCGTTAACAGGGCCAAGCTAAAATAAAATTGACAATGAGCTTGGCAGAGCCTTTCCTTATTCATTAGACGATAGTACATAACACTTATATATAAACATTAGTCATCATAGAAACATAATCAAACGCACAAGAAATTTAGCTGACGAAAGCAACTTTTTTCTAAAATAATACAAGCAAGATTTAACATTGTTCTTGTTTAACAAAAAAAGCAAATAAAAAATATGACGACGATTCGCTATTTAAGAGGCTTGTAGCAAAAATCTTCAAAAAGCGCTGTTTGCTTCCTTTTTGGGGTTATTAGTATTGACCAACCTTCAAGTCGAACCGCCCAGTATCCCCTTCAAATCCCAGTACTAATGCTCTTTTTCAAAAGAAACTTCTTCAAGACACAGCTGTTACTAATTTTCTAAGAGATAAAGGTGCGTGTTAACTAATAGGGAATGTTTTATAAGAGATGCAGGTGCCTCTTATGTTTGAAAACCCGAGAGGGCCAGGAGAAACCTCCAGGGCACGACCGAATCGTGTTTACTTTGGTTGTTACGTAATAGGACTTGTTAGAGTCCACTAGTCAAGATGCAAACGTAGACATTATGTAATGTTTTCTTCGGTTATTATGTTTAAAAACCTATGAGAGGTAGGAAAAATCCTTCTGGGCTCCCTAAAGTAAAAATATGGTTCAAATTTATTATAACCCAATACTTTCATGGTTCACAATAAACATAGCCTTTTGCTGTCTGCAAACAAGCGATTTACTGCTAATTCTAGGAGAAATAGAATACAGTCTAGATGTCTATTGATTTTCTAGGGAGAAAAGCATGATATTATACTAGCAGGACAAACAAAGAGTGTCCCGCTATTTCCAGGAACAGAAGCTTCACGCGATCCACTACTGATTTTCTAGGAAATTCTGCTAGTGAATTTCTAGTTTTCTAGGTTATTCTGCTAGTGGGACCAGAAAATTTTCTATTGTCATCAGGGGTATAAAACCAGGTATTATAATGAAAATTTCATCAGTCTTGTATTAGATTTTGAAGATACAACTTGATTTTAAAAATGGATATGTCTCAAAGATACCAACAGGTAAGTCTCTATGTATATACCTCATCCTCCCATCGAAGAAACAGGGGAAATTATACTCAAATTTAACCTACTATAAATCTCTACATGCAATAGCCAGTAAAACCCCATTCCTTCCGTCATAAAAAGCCCCGTATCACTTGTAAATTTATCTAAGTTTTATCGCGTCAAAATATGCTTTACTGTAAAAGTCTTATCTCGTTTTAAACGGCTTTGAAGCATATTCCAACATTCAAATTAAAATTTTATAAACAGGTACATGGGAAAAGTCTTAATTATTGCGTGTCGCCAGAACCTTAGCGTTGTACAATTATGTTCACTGTTTTCCCATTTATTTGGTAGATCAAATCCTATATTATCACTCAAGCAGAACAAGCAGATCACAAATAAAGATACTTCTTTTCTAACCAAATTGTAGAGTTATTATTATTTTTTTACAATAAATCTTTGATTCGTCAGAGGTGTGAGTAGCCTTTTTTGTATACTCAAATACGAGTAGTTCCAATTAAACCGGTCAACATCTATTCGATGAAGGGGGCAAACATAAGTTATTATTTGCTAGTTAATTGTTAAAAAGGTCGTTTGTAACATCTGCACTGTACGGTAAATTGTCTGGCTAAGCAAATTGAATCCTTGCATCAAATTGATATGCAAAATTGTCATAAATTTAAGGATAAACATTGGGCCAGACTGAACATACAAATATTGTTTGGGCAAGAAAACATGGATTCTTATTCGATTGAAAAGGTGTTTCCTTCCAAATACTTGTCCAATTTAATCGGTCAACATCTATTCGATAAGAGAGAAGGGGACAAATATTAGGTATTAAACACTAGTTAATAGCTAAAAAGGGTCGCTTGTAATGCCTGCAATGTACGGTAAATTGGCTAGCTAAACAAAATTAATCCTTGCATAAAATAACTATTCAAAGGTTTCATATATTTATGGATAAACGTTGGGCTAGACTGAACATAAAAATATTATTTGCACAAGAAAACGCATATTTTATTTAGAATGAAGATGTTTTTCCTTATAAATACTTGTCCAATTTAACAGGTCAACATCTATTCGATGAGGGGGGGGGGGGCAAGCATAAGTTATTACACGCTTGTTGATTGCTAAAAAGGGGCGCTTGAAACATCTGCATTAGACGGTAATAATCTAATTAAATAATTAAATCCTTGCATCAAATAACTGTGTAAGTGTCATATACTTAAGGATAAACACTAGGCTAGACTGAACATAAAAATGTTGTTTGCACAAGAAAACACAGATTTTTATTCGATTGAAAATGTGTTTCCACCTAATGCACCCCATTAAGGCGGGTATGGGGCAATAGGGTTGTTTCTGAAGACTATATTCCATGATTCTTAAACACTCACTCATTTCCATGTATTTCAATCATCTATATACCCTTTTAATGTAAACTAATTTCCATAAAAGATCAAATAAGATGAAGTTTTTCGCTAAATGAAAAACTAAGAATTAATTTCTTTTTAAGTGAAATTCTGACCGATGCCCCCCAACCCCAGAGAAGGCAAGGTTGAGCAAAGACGTAGCTCCTACTGCCAACCTTTCGAAACCACCGGTGACCATGCACGGCGAGAATGCACGATCTTTCCCGGCACCACAACAAAAGAGGGAGGACTCGCCCTCTTCAGCCATCCAACATAAGAAGAACATACTCGTCATGCGAGATGCCAACCCTAACGTTAGTAAAAATTACTGATATTTCATAAAGGTTATTTTTTTTCCAGCATAGGAAAATAAGTAGAATCCTGCTGGTTCTATGAGTGGCCCTATCGATCCTAAAGGAAATGCATTCTTCTGAAGATTAACTCTAAGGTGTTTTTTTTTAAAACCGTGTATTCTAGTGCTGAAAACTTAGCGTTTTACTGTTGAAAGGGGACCATTCCTCAGAGAGATGTGTTTGAGGAGCCAATTGCCCTTAGAATAATATTCTTTTTCAGCCTAATATTAATTCCGCTTCAGCTTATAATCATAAGTGTTTCAGGGGGTATCAACTGTCACTTTTTTCCAGGCCAACTATGATGTCCCAGCATGGCTCAAGGATTTGCCGGTGAAATTCTTTGGTGAAGGGGAAGCGCCAACGGACACTGAAATTCCCTCCGAATGTATTTTTCAAGACTCTTTAAAACATTATAATGGCTGAGGTGTAAAGAGGGGACACTTTACCCACATTTATGGGGCATTTTATGGCTCTTAAATTCTTAATTGGCTGTGGACGGTCTATGGGTGCGAAGGTTCACTTTGGAGATCCGTGTATGGAATAATTTCTAGTCATTACACCTTTAGGTGTTAGTATCGAGTCTATTGATACTAAGAGTCTCTTTGGGGGTCCATGTAGGATATAATTTCTGGTCATGACACCTTTAGTTTGTAGTGTATTTCTTCTAGCTCTGAACGCTCGTTCTTAAGCATAAGGAAGCGTCCCCTCTCAAACATTGCCGGACTAATATTATTTTTTCCAGCCTCATTTAAATTCTTTTTCACGATGAAATTCGAAGCGTTTCATTGAGCTAATAGGCCCTTATTAATTCCTAAGCTCACATGCTGGCATTACAATTGTAATTTCGCGATAATTCATGCAAGCCGTTACAGGAAAATGAACGCGAGGGGGTTTTAAGTGTGGGAGCAGGCCTTGTTAGTATACTCTCATTTAACTTTTATCTAGATAGTTTTGCAAGGGATCTCGACCTCAAAGTGGAATTGTTAATCAATCTGTTAAATCAAGTGCCATCTTGTGAGGCCGAGACGGTGCTAGAAAAACAGGTGCCCGCTCCTCACAGTTATACTGATATGGTTGAACCAAGACAGTGCCAGCTCACCCACTACATTGTCTAATTTTTATTTAACAAAATCTGCTTTACTTTATGTTTACAGTTTTAGGGCTGAGTTTGGAGACCGCTTTAACAACATGACAAATGGTAGTATCTATAAGGATCAAGTAGACTTAGTCCACTCCTAACTAAGTATGATTCATGCCCTTCTTGAATAATAAATTTGAGAGGGGGTGGTGGGGACAATGTTAAAGCATCCATCGTAGATGAAATTTTTCTAATGAAAAGACGGGTGAGGTGTACTCAGATTCCCTGCAAACGGAAAAGCAAACGCTTCACCCGGGCCTACTCAATTTTGAGGGCGTTTTCAGAGTAGGTGGGATACATTTTTAATAAGGTGGAAAATCATAATGAACATGGGAGTGGGTCAATAGTATTTTTATTGAAAAATATAGATGTCAATGTAACAAAATTTAAAAAGGAACTTGTTTTAAGAGGCGAGAGGGGAGGGGAGAGATTTAGAAACTACAATGATGATTTAAAAGGTTGTAGAGGTGTAAAATACTCGGGTTTCGATGCGCACTTTGAGAGCGTCAAGTAAGTACTCCTTATTTCACCCCGTAAACCCAGGCATAGGAATGCTAGTAAGATACTTTTGGAGAATGCAGTTAATGAGGGTGGGGAGGGGGCAGAGTTTCCAAAAGCAGACTTTAACTATTAAAAGGGGCAATCTCATGTATCATCTAAGGGGATACGTATTTTTGAGAGGAATAATAAGCATTTAAAGTTTGGGATTTCAGTTTTGCAGTATGATACAGAGTATGAAGAAGGAGAACGGGGGTAATACATTCAGTGAGGGCTCCAACCACTGAGTCTGTGAAACACTAGGTATGGCTTCTTTACAAGCCTGCCAATGAACCTGATGCAATTAGAAATTTGTTTCCAATCCCTATATTAGTCAGCTATTAAGTGAGGGTAAAAACATTGGGAGAGATACTTCCTACTATTGTCCCATGGGTCTTTAAAGATTCTGTACTGAATTAAAATTATAACGTGACTATAAGCACTATAAGCGTCATGGGTACCAGTCTGTGGAGACAGATTTGGGTGAAGATGCCATCTTGTGGTTCAAGAACTTTCAGAATTGGCTCCTTCAGAGTGACATGGTAGCCTTATCGACGCTAAGCTCATGGATGTGGAAGCTCCATGAAACTAAAATCATGTTAAAGAACATGAAACCATTGCAATTGGCAGAGGTATTTGAGAATTTTTTATTTATTTATTTATTTTTCTTCCCATACATAACCAATACACATCTTCAACAAAATGCGGCCGCGCTAAGAAAAACTTTATAGTTTTGTAGACACACAGCAGTAACAAGTAATTATTTAAACTCCATTACAAATTACAAAATAACCACAATTAACTCAAACTTCAAATCAATCTTTCTCATTAAAATAAACTACACGTTATTCAACCCCCCCCCCCAAACAGCAAAAATAATTCCCCCCTCCCGAAAACAGTCGCCCTACACCAAACTCCACAGACCCCTTCCCTGCCCTTCCCCTAAAAAAATAAAAAAACTACTTTCTTAAACATGATCTTTTAATTTTTTCTCAAATGAAAGTAGGTGTTCAGCTGTCCTAATACTAACTGACAACCAATTCCAAATAACCAAACCCATATATCTTACCTTTAATACTGGTCTAACTGTATGTGTTGACTCAATTGCTATATCATCGCTATTTCTGGCTTCATAATCATGCACTTGATTTTTCGAACAAAACTTCTTTAAATCTGCATGGACTACATATCTAAGGAAATACATATCTTAAATCTAAGGAAACATATCTTCATTCTAAGTAAAAATCTGTGTTTTCTTGCGCAAATAATATTTTTATGGTCAGTCTAGCCCAACGTTTATTTATAAATATATGAAACCTTTAGATAGTTATTTCACGCAAGGATTCAATTTATTTAGCTAGGCAATTTACCGTACCATGCAGATGTTACAAGCAACCCTTTTTAGGTATTAACTAGGGTGTATTAGCTTATGTTTGCCCCCTCCCCTCATCGAATAGATGTTGATCGATTAAACTGGACAAGTATTTAGAAGGAAAAACCTTTTCAATCGAATAAAATCCACATTTTCTTGCCCAAACAATATTTTTATGTTTAGACTAGCCCAATGTTTATCCTTAAATATATGAGACCTTTACATAGCTATTTGAATTTATTAATCCAATTTATTCTAATAATGCTATTTTGATTCATATTATAAAATTCACGTGTGTCAATATTGCTGATTTGAAGCAATGTCAATCACGATTTTCTCATATAAAGAAGCTCTTTCTGTTACAGCCAAATAAGATATTTCACAGCGATGTCGTAAGGACCAGAATGAGGAATTGAAGGAAAGACCTGGTTCTTCCTCTCACAACAATTTAAAACCAAGACAATACCAGTCTCTTAAAAATAAACTGAAACCACGTTTAGTTTTTTTGCAATCACGCCAGGGAAGTATTTTCCCATTGATCACATTTATCATAGTGACAATTTGAACATTGGAAACCTCTAGTGTGAGAGTCACAAATCTCTTCAAGACAGGAATTACAGTCTTTAATTTGCAATACATATACTCTATGCAATTTACATGGATTACAGAATCCACACTTTTCATTATAGTCATCAATAATAGTACAATTCTTACTGGATGACCAGTAAGCTGCTTCATGTATACAAACATAATAGACATGTGGAAAACATTTTTTCAATGTGAACTGTCTTACTGCCAAAAAGAAACTGACTCGCAATCAATAAATTAAATGTCTTCTAGAAGGAGGTAATCTAGTAATGTCACAAAATGTATTCGACTTACTTGATGTTGCCATACAAAACGGCCATCTTAAACGAATTTGTAGGTAGTGCTCAAAAGTAAATCCACAATATCATTTTATTTTGTTTCAACTAATATATCATTAAATTGAGTAAATGCATCTGGACCACGACGTAAAAGTTTTCATACAAGAGTCCAAAGACGGGGAATCATTTCTCTTTATGGCTTTAAGCATTATTTGAGAAAATATTTTCCTTTGAAGAGGTAACTCTAGAAAATCATCATCTAGAATCAAACATTTTTTCAAAGTCTTTTGTAAAAGCAAAAAGTAAGTCTTTTGAAAAGTAAGATCTTTTGTTTCTCAGATCCAGTCATTTTAAATCCTGAAACTCTGATTACAGACTAACAAGGATTTTTGCTCACTAGTAACAAACTCACTCATTTTTTACAGACTGGTTCAAATTGTTGTCTTCAATGTATTTAGCTAATGCATCTAATCCATCTTGTTATCGTTATATATGTATTATATTCACCTTTGCTGCAAAGCATAACTGTTCTTCTGACTTGAATTTGCTCAATAACAATACATATCGTGCAAACATCTCATCCCATTCTAGGGCTAGTCGGCAACCCCTTATAATTTCTACTGCTACATCTGTTACTCTAGTTCTCATTTCGCCATTGCTAGTGCTTTCTATATCCAACGGAGTAAAAGATTCCATTAATAAGGAATAATATCCTCGATATTGCCAGAGACCTCTTTTTCAATACTGGGGAAATCAAACAACTACGCATCGCTGACCTTCATAACCAGTTTTTGCCGGATTGTAACGGTCCACAGCAATGAAAAGAAATCACGTTAGATTACATAATCTTCACTTGTATATATTGGACCATGATCTTACTTGAGAGGCCCCTGAAGGTTTTTCCTAGCCCTCGTATGTTTTTAAACAATAATGAAAACATGATTTAGTGGAACCCCGAACATTTTTCCTGACCCTCTCGGGTTTTTAAACATATCGGTCAAAGAAAACATGATTTGGTGGGGCCCCTGAAGATTTTTTCCTGGCCCTCGTGGGGTTTCTAAGAAATTAACACCTGTATCTTTTAGAAAACATTCCCTATTATGAAACAACCAAACCAAACAAGCCCTATTACGTAACAAGAACCTGCATCTCAAAGAAAATTAACAACACCTGCGTCTTAAACACGTTTCTAAAAAAGCGTCGGGATGGGGATTTGAAGGGGTGGACTGCGTTTAAAGTAATTATGCCGTCACTACTGCTATGGTTTTCCTGCCAAGGACAATGTTTTCCACATAGCTTCTATTCGTATAACAAACCTTCGTTAGTAAAGGCAAGTTTTAAAGCTTCCACAGAGGCTTCAATGTTTACTTCTAACTGTGCAACCACGACACAAGCCTCCTTTATCAAAGCCACAGCCTTTCTAACGTTTTCTGCACCGAGCTTATCATTCGCACCAGGAACAATGACTATCGAGTTCTGCCCCGTTTCTTCAACTAGTATTTGTGCGACACCAGTGAATGCTTCATCCGTTCTGCTCACATGTTCAAAGTTGATTCCCAGTGATTTAAAACTCGTCTCGTGCATTTCGCTGAAACTATCTGACCCCAACTGAAAAAATATTTAATACCTAAATTTACATTAGCAACACAACTTTGTAATGCATACACTAATTGACTCCAAAAAGTTTTAGTAAAAAAAAAATGTAACAAGTACTTTTTTATTTCTGTTTATGGGATTATTGTTTTCCTACAATGGATAAAGAAGAATAATTAAATTGGGAGGCTAAAAAAAAAATTAAAAATGAAGTTTTTCGAAGAAAGTAAAGATTCATCAAACAATTCGTGGTAGCGAAGTGCAATAAATAATTCGAACTGTGACTGTGAACCGTACTGTAACTCATCGTAATGAATTTCAAGTAAGGACCGACGCGGCTCAATAGTAGCCGAAACTGTAGAAAACCGAATTTTGGTAAAAACAGATACATGAAAAAGAATCAGATTTTTATGCCGATTCAAAATAATTAAGGTTTGTTTGGTTTGATGTTACTCATAAAAAGTTACACGCCTGAGAATTTTTCCCAATTTTGAAAAAGGGAGATGCAAAACTCCTCATAACACCTAGTGATCTGAAAGAGAATCACATTACCAGATTCAGCATATTAGAGGACCCTATTTTAGAGGTTTCAAGCTCGTATATACCAAAATCTGGAATTTTGCATTTTGTGTCAGAAGAAAGATCACGGATACGTGTTTATTTGTTAGTTTTTTTTTCCATATCGAACCAGTTATCCTAGAAGATCGAGAGAGGAACAACATGGAGAGCCACTACCCCTCCCCCTGCCCCTTTTTCCTCAAAGTTGTTCGATCAAAATTTTGATATAAACATTTTGTTCAGCATAGTTGAAAGTTCCAATAGCTATGTCTTTAGGGATAACAAGACCCTCCACAGCCCTTGGGTAAAGGGCTGTATGTTCTGAAATGTATCCATTGTTTACGTGTAGTATTTGTTATTAATGTACAAAACTTTTTCCATAAAACAGATTTTTAAAAGAAAAGTAAAGAGCTCCATTAAGCCATATATAATCAGAAATAAAGTCAAATAATCTTTCAAGCGTTAAACAACCACAAATACCATCACCAAATAGATAACACTCGAAATCAACAGAAATTACAATAAATGACCAAGTCAAACTCAAAACGAGTTTGAAAGGAGCAAAAATTACCATGAAAAAGGCTGGCAAACCACATTCCTTCTCAAGACCAGAACACAATCTGCACTTTACTGAAAAAAACAAGTGACGATGGATTGTCAATTCAAAACACACATACAGACATTAATTCCTTAAAGTTTTGTGATTTTTCATTTATTAAAGTAAAAAAGTGAAAACATTTAAAACGCTTTTTGTCTAAAAAATGTCTAATAAAATGTCTTTAAAAGTTTCGATGATATTTCTCTGAAAGGCTCACCTAAATGCCCTTAGTCTTTTTGGAAAGTAAAAATCAAACAAGCATACGTTTCTCAATAGCATATACTATATGTAAACAGTGAACGAATTGCCTAACTCAAAGCTCTTGCCTTGGGGCCGTGAGGGGGTCGACATGACATCCCAACAAACATAATTACTGGATATTTTAACAATGCTGAAAAAATTGATGTCTAAAATTGTGATTGAATGTCTGTTTTAGAAAATGATGGGCGTGGGGGAGGAGGCGGGGGGCTGGTTGCCCAAAATTCACTTTTGACTCTTAAAAAAAGCACTATAACTTCCACTTTCCAATCAAATGAGCTTATCAAAAGCTCATACGACCACCCATTACACAAAACCTTGTGTGTGCCCCCCGTGTATAGCTTACAACCCTTATCCCAGGGCTCTGGTGGGTCGTGTCAATCCTGGAGTCTTTTTCACAAGTTATTTTGACTATTTTTAATAAAATGGCAATCTCACAATTTCGATCGGATACGTTTGGGTAAAAGAGGGTATCAGGGGGAAGGGGACTAGTTACCCTCTTTCCCTTTTGTCAATAAAAGGGGATTGGAACTTTAAAATTCCCTTTAAATGAGTCTCCTCTGAAGTTTATACGACCACGCCTTCCATATAAACCTTATATGGCTTCGGGACATTACAACCCTTTCCTCCAGGTTCTGGAGCGTTTTTTCAACTTAGAAGGCATTGTTATATGATGTTTAGAATATTTAGAGTACTGCTAACTCAAAATTTCTATCGGATGGATTTGGGGAAAAGAAGACATAGGGGAGGGCTTGCTGTCCTCCTATCACTTTTGAATTTAAAAAAGACACTAGGTCTTACGATTTCCGATTGAATGAGCCATATCCGAATTTTATATCCATATATGGCTATCTCCAAATTTTGGTCGGACGAATTTGGGGAAAAGGGCGTAGGGGGGGGGGGCTGGTTGCCATCCAGTTACTCTAAACTTTAAAAAGGGAGCTAGAATCTTCGACTTTAAACTGAATTAGCCTTCTCCGGAGTCTACTTGACAAGGTGTAGTGTAGTGTAGCTTATAACCCTCGGCTTGAGGGACGGGGGAGGGTGGTCGGCATCGCTAAAGACATAATTACTGGAACTTTCCAATATGCTTGACAAAATGGCTATCTCAGAATTTTGATTGGATGCGTTTGGGGAAATGATTGGCGTGGAGAGAATGGGCTGGCTAAACTTCAATCACTTTCGACTATTAAAAAGGGCACCAAAGCTTCTGACTTTAAATCCACTGAGCCCCCTCCGAAGTTTATTCGACCACTCCTTTCCCTCGTAGCTGTGAGGGGGAGGGGATTGTAATCTTCAAAGACATAGCTACTGGACCTTTCGCCTACGCCAAACAAATGGCTATCTCAAAATTTGAATGGATGTACTTGGGAAAACTATGGGCGTAGGGCGACTGGTTGCCCACCAATCACTTTTGACTTTTAAAAGAGGATTAGAACTTCTGATTACTTCTTATTATCCAATGAGCCCCCTCGGAAGTTTATACGACCACCTTTTCTATAAGAACCTTATGAGCTCCGAGGGTATAACTTACAACCCTTGCCCTAAGGGCTTTGAGGGGGAGGGGGGTTAGTTTCATCCTCAAAGACATAATTTCTGGACCTTACCACTACACTGTGTTAGGTGAAATGACGGGCGTGGGGGCTGGTTGCCCTCCAAACACTCAACCATTAAAAAGGCACTGGCTCTCTCAATTTTAAATCGAATGAGCCCTTTTCAAAGTTACGAGGATAACTCCTTCTATGCGAAGTGCCCTGATCTGAAGAAACTTAGGCAGCGTTATTGCGCTCTTTATGATTAGGAAGTGTACAGGCACTCCCCTAGTCTGAAGGAAAAAAAAATATTACATTGTGCCCACATTGTTCTTTACTTGGGAAGTGCTATTGTACTATCTATGATTAGGAAGTGTACATACATTTTTTTGGGGGGAGGGGGATTTTCCTTGAGGAGGGAAGTTTCTGGGTGAGCATTCCAGGGGAAAATTTTTCACTGGGAAAAATTCCCAAAATTTCAATACGAAATTCTTTTTGTTTGTCGTAAGTTGTCGTTGCCGACTAAGCTTAACATTTGGAAATGTTCCTGGGGAAATTTTCAGCGGGGTTGGGATTGTCTAGGGGGATTTTCCGTGGAAAAAATTCTCCAGGGGAATTTTTTTCCGTGGGAGCAACTTCCCAGTGTGTCGAAGGGATATCCGAGAAAAATTTTCCACGGGAGGGGGATATCCCACACGATTCGGAAAATGATCAGAAATTAAAATCTTTTTCAAATAAAAGTATGTTAAGGAAAGCTCAAAACGAACAAACTGGACCATCAAGTGAGACAAGATCAAGAGAACGACCTGAGAAATGGAAATGCACAACAGGTGATAATCAACAACCTAGACCATCAAAAGTAACAAGACCAATCGAAGCAACTAAGGCAAAAGACACTGAAAAAATGTCTGAAGCAATGATAAACAAAAATAAAGATAAAAGAGATATTTAGTTAAAATACTACTAAAACCTAAAATTTGAACAAGACAAAAACAAAATTGAAGAACACAGAAATAAGTATTTAAAAGATAAGTGGCAGCGAGAATCACAACGACTAAAACAGAAAGCGAATAACAACAAAAATATACGGTTAAAATAAATGCAATAATGATCAGAACGAATCAAAATGAAAACGAAGAACAGAGAAATGCGTGGTTAGAAGATATACCACCGCGAGAACAAAGAAACATGCAGCTGGAAGATGATCAGCAGGGAAAATTACAAGCACTAGCAGGAATCAGAACTTGTCAAATGTTAAAGTAAGGAACAAAGAATTGTAAGATTAGCAAACACGCTAATGCAAGTATCAAGAGTGTCAAAAATAGCAGTGAACAACAAAGAAATGTACTGTTAAAGAACAGCGAGAATCAGAACAAGTCAAAAATGAAAGTGCAGAAGAAAAGGGTACTTGTGTACAGGATGGTACACACTCGAGAACAAATCGGTTCTATCTGTCTGTACTAACAATTCTTACTTCATAATAGGCAGAATAATTGTAGCTAATACATCTTGCATGCAGATCCGCTATACTTTACCCCTCCTCCTAAAGTACAAATATATAGCCCAAAATTGTTTTCTAAAATATTATATTTTCATCATATTTCGGTATATTTTATTAGGATTCACCTTAATTCACTTCTCGAGTGTGTACCATTATGTATATAAGTGCTGAAAAAATATTATGTTAGAAGAACATCACCGTCATAATCTTCGATGCAAACAAATTGTGGCATAAAACCAAGTAAAAACCTACAAAGATAGCGTAAGGCTACGCAAGTGTTATTTACAAGTCATTAGGACCCTTCAACTCTGTATGTATTCATTGTGGAGTCATCCATAATCCCACAGGAAACATAGCCAACAAACATTATTTACTTGGGGCTGCTGCCTGCTTGGTTGAATCGCATTCCTGCATCAACAACTTTTAAATGAATTTGTTTGGCCTGTTATAGAACATCATTTTCTCTCGAAAGAGCAGTTACATATTTGTTTTTACATAGGGGTCCACCAGGCCGAGAACCTAATTAATGTCATTTTGAAGCCGATTACATTAACAAAATTTAAAGTTCTGTTTTTGCTAGTCCCGAATGTTTTAAAATTTTGGTCTGGATTGATTAAAAATGCTCAGAGTTAAGTAAATGACCTGAGCAAGGTCAAAGGCCTTAAAGAAAAAATTGTTGGTGCTTTTCAGATGAACTAATATTTAGGAGGCAAACTGTTTCAGCGTTCTTATCCCGTTTCCTAGATATATTCTAAGTCATCTGGCCCTCCAAACACTAGTAGTGACGGAGGCAATACTCCTGAATATACAGCCTGATACTCTATTGATTATTTCCTAAGCCTCATTAATGTATTACAGACGATACTTATAGTCCATATTCAAACAGAAACATAATTTCTACATTCAGGTCATAATAATTAAGAGGAACGAGCACAAAATTTTTTGAAATACTCGTTCTTTGACATGAATTTTTTTTTGTAGGTCCATCTGTCAGAAAGAAAATTCTTAATATTCATCCAGCGGTTGAATCGTAATGAATAAGTAAATTCAAGATAAGCCTATACATGTAAGTTATTTCGAATTCATAATCTATTAGAATTATAATGCCTTAGTTTTTAATTTATCCTTTAAAGGATATGAAAAATTATATTCTCCACAAACCAAAATTTACTTCTGAAAAATTCAAGATTTCAAGTGCTTTCCACTAAGCTATATATTTCAAAAAATTACGGTTTAACTACTAACGAATTTGACTATCTAAGCGCCCTTAAGAATATTCGTACGTTAAATCGGGGTAATTATTCTTTAAGGTTATTTTACTAGTCTCTCGAGGGCTGCTATTGGGTTTCAACATAGGAATAGAATTATGTTTTTTTTACAAAACGTGTATGGAAGATAATAATATCAAAGCCAATGTGAAAAGAAGAGTAGAAACATATTAGTTAACAGTTTAATGATTTGTGCGGTGTATATCCCTCCACAATCAAGTAGTTATAGTTGGTAGGAGCATATGTGAGACATTGTATTCCGTAATCAGAGGCGTTTAATTATAAGAGGCTGTATAAAGATTACAAGTGTATTGATGCATGCACATGCAACATTTTGGAGAATTATTTTGGCTTATAGTACAACCATGTTTACGTTGACCAGAGACAAAATGTAGTCCGCCCTACCCATTCCCAAACTCAAAGTCTGAAGCTCTCTTTTCCTTCCCTTTTTCCTTCTCAAATACTATCTGAAAGTATAAACTCCATCCCTTGAGCTGTTCCCTAGATATTACAGAGATATGGTATTCTGGTAACCTGGATACAAATGGTGCATCATATTGAAATCCATCATCTCCCCTCAAGTCACAATTCAACATCCATTTGCCCCCTCCCTCAAACTCAACATTCTTTGTTTCGACTTAATATCCTAAGCTATTCCAGAAATATTACTTATGAACCATTTTGATAGCCTAGCAATACATAATGTCTTTTGATTTACATCACTACCCAGCCGTGCATAAATTGCGAGTCCCATAGAAGCTGACAGTGCAAAAAACGGTGTAATCGATCAGAGACAAAAATATTTTATCCTATTCCCTTCCCAAAAAGAAACTTTGAAGTCCCTTGCCCCACCATCACCCTTCCTTTCCCAAACAGTACTTGAAACGTTCAACGCCGTCCTCCACGCTGTTCACCAAAGCCTTTCCTATTTTGATGACCAGAATAAACATAGTGGTTTATTTACCTCTGCCTCCCTCCAAAGCCAAAATTTGAGGTCAAATTGCCCCCCCCCATTAGTCTCTGAAGGATTCATCTCGATTCCCCAAGCCATTCCTGAGACATAACAGATAATTAGGAACTCCGGATCACATAGCCTCTTTTGATTTATTCAGTGACATGTATTGTTTCCGGATTATACTTTTGGGGAACCCTAGGAATCTTGACCTAGAAAACAATCTCAAAGAGCTCCTACCGGATTGGATAGCCAGCACCAGACAAACCACCGTTTCTGCTAAAAACTTATCTGTGAACAATGAGTAATTTGCATAATTTGGAGCTATTCCTTCTGAGACTATGAGGGTGACATCCAGCACCGGAGGCAAAATCAATTTTAGATTTATGTCCCTCTAAATTTTATTAAAAAAAAAAAAATCTTGCACAGATACACCTTGTGTTGCAACGTCCTCTGGAAGTGAATTAACAAAAAAGAAAGTTTTAAAAATGTCTACTATCATAGATAAGCCTTATCTGAAACTAATTATTTTACAACAGTTTACAACAGCAACTTTTGTTAAAGGACAGATTAAAGAACTTTAATAAAAACTATTTTATTAATTAACTCAGTTTTATGACTAATTCAGAGCTTTAAATTTCTGTCTATATTCCAAAGCCAGTTGAAAAGCAAGAATTTTATTTACATCATTCATCCAGAAACGAGTTGACTTCGTTTAAAAATGAAATCCTCGATACCACCTAGACAAAAGTATGATAGAATGTAGTACTACCGTTCAAGAGTTCATATCAGGTTTTAGAAAACTGAGCGAGTAAAATTATTAGGCGTTTCCGACTCTTTTGGTTTAAAAACATCCATAATAAAGGAGTCCCACATACCTTCCCAATCATAGTACATTCTGCTCCCAGTTTTGCTGCTGCCACACATTGATTAGCGCCTTTCCCTCCGCAACCAATGAAAAGTGACTTGCCACGGATGGTTTCGCCAGGCTGTGGCAGTCTTTCGACATAACTGGAAAGAAAGGTAACAATCAAAAGGTAGTAAAAAAGACAGGCCTAATTATAATTTAATGATCATGATCAACGCAAGAGGGCTATGTTAAACGGCACTCAACAAAATCATAAGCCATCAAAGTAGCTGAAAAGTTGGTTGTCAGATTCTTAAGAAAGAAAGGGTTTACAGCTCATCGTGCAGTTTGTATTTAATTCAAGCAAAGACAATCTATGCGAGAAGATAATTAATTGAAATGATTAAAATTTAAAAAAAATTCTCCAATGAACCTACAGTAAAAATTAAAAAATCCATTAATCATGGAGTGAAACTGCTAAGGATATTTTCGGCTGTAGGCTGCAGAGAAATGTTAACTTTCGTTTCAAATATATAAAAAATGAATTTATTTATGATTTGTAAAAGACTGGGGCCCTAAATGGCGCATAATTTCACAATAACACATTTAGCAAAGTGGATCAGTTGTAAGTATATCCATAAATAGATGGCGCTAAGAATTCAATTCAAAATCAAGCCATAAATGGGTAAGTGTGCAGCGGAAAACCAGTTTATATCACAATTTTGAATATATCCATCAAAAACCAACTACTATACAAGTAATTTTTAGGAGGTACTTGCCTAATAATATCGGTTATAAGTGATCCAACTACAACAACTGCCATCTTGTAAAAATACTAAACAAAGGTAAGTGATAACTAGTCTTCATAATTCAAGAGCGCATGGAATCTTCGGAAGATAGATAACCAACCAAGAGTTTTAAAATCATTCATAAATTAAGAGTTTTACTTTTTAATTGAAATATTTTTTTTAAATAATATTGCTGTAAAAAAACATTAAATGTTTTTTTTTGTGTTACTGTAAAAAACATTAAATTCTTCGGTATAGTAGTAATGTCGATTCGGATATTGCTTTTTTGCCACATTTTACATATTAGTAATAATAACGAGTGAGTCTACCTCATTCTTGGACAAAATCGGTACTTTTGTGTTATTAAGAACACACTCGATAAGTGAATTTAGGTTCTTTCATGAAACAAACTACGATGCAGGTACACTTTATGAGAAAATCCGGTTTCATAGCCACAAAAACAAAAATCAAAGACAGAAGGTTAGGTTAGGTTAGAATTCTAAGTTGTAATTTTACAATTTTCCTAATAAAGTATTATATTTTCATCATATTTTGTTTTATTTCACTAGCTTTATCAAAATTTTGGGCTATATATTTGCACATTAAGGGGGGGGGGGTGCATTATATTAAATACCTAACCTAACCACCTAACCTAACCATACCTAACCTATAATTATATTAAATACAAATACCTAACCAAAATTCTCCAATGAACCTACAGTAAAAATTAAAAAATCCATTAATCATGGAGTGAAACTGCTAAGGATATTTTCGGCTGTAGGCTGCAGAGAAATGTTAACTTTCGTTTCAAATATATAAAAAATGAATTTATTTATGATTTGTAAAAGACTGGGGCCCTAAATGGCGCATAATTTCACAATAACACATTTAGCAAAGTGGATCAGTTGTAAGTATATCCATAAATAGATGGCGCTAAGAATTCAATTCAAAATCAAGCCATAAATGGGTAAGTGTGCAGCGGAAAACCAGTTTATATCACAATTTTGAATATATCCATCAAAAACCAACTACTATACAAGTAATTTTTAGGAGGTACTTGCCTAATAATATCGGTTATAAGTGATCCAACTACAACAACTGCCATCTTGTAAAAATACTAAACAAAGGTAAGTGATAACTAGTCTTCATAATTCAAGAGCGCATGGAATCTTCGGAAGATAGATAACCAACCAAGAGTTTTAAAATCATTCATAAATTAAGAGTTTTACTTTTTAATTGAAATATTTTTTTTAAATAATATTGCTGTAAAAAACCATTAAATGTTTTTTTTTGTGTTACTGTAAAAAACATTAAATTCTTCGGTATAGTAGTAATGTCGATTCGGATATTGCTTTTTTGCCACATTTTACATATTAGTAATAATAACGAGTGAGTCTACCTCATTCTTGGAAAAAATCGGTACTTTTGTGTTATTAAGAACACACTCGATAAGTGAATTTAGGTTCTTTCATGAAACAAACTACGATGCAGGTACACTTTATGAGAAAATCCGGTTTCATAGCCACAAAAACAAAAATCAAAGACAGAAGGTTAGGTTAGGTTAGAACTCTAAGTTGTAATTTTACAATTTTCCTAATAAAATATTATATTTTCATCATATTTTGTTTTATTTCACTAGCTTTATCAAAATTTTGGGCTATATATTTGCACATTAAGGGGGGGGGGGGTGCATTATATCAAATACCTAACCTAACCACCTCTATATATAAAATATTTAATTAAAATGTACCTGCATCGTAGTTTGTTTCATGAAACAACCTAACTTCACTTATTGAGTGTGTTCTGAATAATACACAAGTACCAAAATTCTTACCTCACTTAAAAATACCCTAGGACAGTGGTTATCAACCGATGTCGGACCAAGCCCCACCTAACTGTTTCTAATATCTTAGCCCCCCGTATCTCGCCTGATATTTAAATTCAGTTGTTAAAAACTTTACAGGTGAAAAGTTTTACCTGAAGGAAGCTTAAAAGGCCATTGTTATTTGGTACACCAACTTGAAATTTTTTTCTCTAGGCATATTTTATGCTAATGAAAAATATTGTCTGCATAAAAGGCTTTTTATACAATGCATGACGCTATTGCAAAACTATCATGTATTTTCCCCCCCTTTAAATGCACATGAATATGACTTTATTCAAATGGAAAATGTTTGTCTTTCAAAATTAAGACTGTAAAGTACAGACAGCCAAAGGGTGCATGTCCTGCCCATGAGCCACCAAAATATTGCCATGCCCATTGGTGGGGCCTGTGTTTCACGTTAGCAATCACGGGCCTAGAAGAATTAACAAAATTAGAATTGTTGAGAAAAGGACATTAAGTACATTGTTCCAAATACTGGTCATTCCTCTAGGTGCAAGGGATTAATACTTTAAGAGAAAGCCCTAAGTACTTATAAAAAGTCCTATAAAGATTCCGTCGGTATTTTCGACTTTTTTATTTTTCAAATAATCCTATGATATTATTTTTTTTTAGCAAAAGGCTCTATAAGCCTTTGAATCTTGAAAAAAAAAATTCGTAGCAAAAAAAAATCCTATAAGAATTGTGTATGAACTAAATATCCCTGAACTTAGCATAAAATACTAATCTTTACCAAGTATTGGGAATCCCATGTCTCAGCACGCATTTTACAGATGAAAAGCCGATTTCACTTTCTAAGAAGAATGATGAGGAACTGGTTGAGAAACTGGATACTGCATTTTCTAATAATCTTGGTTGGCGTTCTTCAAATTTTATTGCTCTGAATCTATTTAAAAATAGTTCGTAATTTACGGTACAAAGTCAAATATTTGCCCTCGCCTTGCCCAAGTTACTTCTTCACATATATATTATCATTATCTCGGGTGGATACAATTCAAGTACCTTGGACTTGTAATTGACCAAATCTTATCTTTCAAAACACACACTCAAAAGCTACATTTAAATATTCAAGCTGTGTTAGTTTCATGCAAAGGTTGAAGCATCACTTGCCAAACTCTTCATTGCGAAACATTTATTTTGCTCTGATTCATTCTAATATCAACTATTGTTCTCTAGTATATTTATTTACATTTGAAAGCCATATTAAGCCAATTCAGATTTACCAATAAAGTCCTAAGAATCATGAAACTTTTTATTCCATCACCTAGTGGACTTCTGAGTAAGTCTTCAATAACATCTTTATATACTTGTTTAGAAATACTTCCAGCTTCTAAACAGTTTACTTTTGTAGCAATTCTTTTCAAATTATAATAGTATCTACATTGACAAGTATAGCAATGAAAAATTCTATCCGTTTGTGTTGATAGCTCGGTGCTGGGGTGCTCACAAGTATCTTGTTGAAGAATTTACTATTCTATTCCTTAAAAGGAATCTTAGACTCTATTTAGTTCAAAATTATCTTTAATTTAGTGCTTATTAAATAAGATTAAGTCATTTGTAAGGTTTGTTGCTCTGGTTGAAATGGGCCTAATGGTTATCTTATAGCAATAATACATGTTTGATAAAAATAAAGTTTTGATATTTTGAAAAAGATCGTCGGCTGGCTGCTGCTTTTAGTTACCAAGACATGGTAAAGATTAGTATTTTATGCTAAGTTCAGGGATAATATGATATTCTAAGCCATTCCCAAAATAGGCTGACACACCTTTTCAACAACCTGCATGCATATATTGTGTTCTGATTTAGCTCAACGTCTCCTGAGATTTTCACCTTAATATAGCCTTCGTGGTAGTATGCACATAGTGCCTACTAGCAAAGCCGTTCTTAGGGGGAGGCAACGGGGCAGTTGCACGGGCACTGTAGCTTGATAGGGGAGCACTGTCGCTAGGGAATTGCCCACTTTGATCCAATTTTACACTTCGATCTGGCATTTTTTTTTGCTTATGTTTCATTCGAGAGAAGGTGCTGTAGTTAATTTTTCTCCGGGTGCCACCAAACCTAGAAACGGCTCTACCTGCTGGTTAGTCCAACATCCCCCTCAACATGTCTTGAAATTTTCAACTTAATGCCCTAAGCCGTTCCTAAGATATTGTGGATATACAATCCAATAGTTCAATACCCCCTGAAAGTTTCACCTTAATACCCTTAACCTTATTACAGTGGCAGTTTTAGGCATCGTAGTCTAGGGGGGGGCAATGTATACCACATGAGTGCAAGATTGTAAAATAAAATTAATTTAATGTATAATGTCGAAAAAAATTCGACATTATACTATAAATTCGACATTATAGGACTGCTGCCCCTCGGCCCAGGCCTAGAACCACCATTGCCTTAGTAGTAGTATGCATATAATGGCCTTTGGTTTGTTCAACACCCCCCCAACTATATACTGAAAATTTTAATTTAATGCCATAAGCCGTTCTTGACATATTGGTGATACGCTCTTTGGACAACCTGTATGCACATAGTGTGTTTTGATGTACTTCAAAATTTCCCTTAACTTTTCCTTAAAGTTTCACCTTGATACACTTAACCTTAGTCGTAACAGTAGCAGTGCTAGTAGTACCCATGTAGTGCGATTTCGCTAGTTCGACACTCCCCTCAACTTGCCCTTAAAGTTTCCTGATGCTGTAAGACGTTCCTGAGATATTGGTGATAAATTGTTCTGACAACATGCATATACATAATATGTTTTGGCTTAGTTTAACACCCCTCTCAATATTCCCGGAAATTTTTCACCTAATGCCCTAAGCTGTTTCTGAGATATGCTGTTACGCCCTTTTGATAACCTGCATGCGCATAGTGTGTTTTGATTTAGTTCCACATCCACTGTAAGCCTCGTCTTAATATCCTTAGTATAAGTAGTATGCATATAGTGCCTTTTGATCAGTTCAACATCCCCCTGAACATGCCCTGAAAGTTTCATCTTCACACCCAAAGCCATTCCTGTGATATTGTTGATACGCCTTTTTGACAACATTGATGCACACAATGTGGATTGATTTAGGTCACATTACACCGATATTCCCTGAAAGCTTCACTTTAATTCCCTTAACCTTCCTGGAGTCCTAGGATCAAACATGTCCCCCCCTCCCTATAAAAAAGCCTGTATGCGAACAATCGGCAAACTGCAGAACTTAGAGCCCTGTCCCTAAAGCTGTTAGGGGGGATGTCGTCCCTAAGCGTAAAATTATTAGACCTTTCAACTATGCTGTAATAAAATAACTATCTTAACATTTTGATCAGATGTCTTTAAGGGGAGGGCAGGAAAAGGAGCGTGGGAGGGGAGCTGGTATCCCTCCAATCACTTTTGGCTTTTGAAAAAGATGCTAGAACTTTCAATTTCCGATCGAATGAGTCACCTCCAATGTTTCTAAGATAGGCAATTATTCCATACATTTGCGTGTTGCACCGCAATTTTTGCTGCAACACTCCACGGGACCTTGGCCCTGGAGATCTAATTATTTCACTAATTCATTGATTGCGTCTATTCAGCTTATTTTTTAATCTTTTTAGATCAATGTAGTAATAAAAAGCAAATGCATTTTGTACAACCCTTTTGGCTTTGTGGTATAATAGTTTGTCAAAGTGGCACCACTAGAATTGGTGCCAGACCTAATGTTACCTTATTTGAATTAATTTTAATGAAAAATTTCTCATTGCTCTCAGAAGCTGCCACAAAAGACACTTAGTGTGAGCTGGATAATATTACTTGAGGAGAATTGCAATTATTGCATGAAGCCAAATTCAACGGTAATTCGTGAAGCGAAATTCAACAATAAAGCTGCATCTGAGTGAATCCTGGGTTACTGATAAATCTAAATCAGGACACATTTTTAACTCTTGATAAATGTATCTCCCTGTTTGACAGCCAATTAAGCCTTGTGCGCCAAAGTATGCGGTACAGTTCATAATCACTCGCATGTATCTAAACTCCTTCTATTGAATATCCATTTCTAATACGAACCATTAATTCATAGAATACAATTTCTAAGGGTAATTGTTAAGAAAGGAGTTCAAAATCAAAATTTGACACTATTAAGTTTGTCTAATGTGTGTGCCATGCCATTCAAATACGATAAAGAAGCCTTAATTGGACAGCTTTAACCTGAGTAAACTGTGGCGCCATCTTTTTTTTTTGCAAAACTCGTACATTAAATTTGCTCGTAAGAACGCCAGATGACAGACCACTGCCACAAGAGCTCCTGTCTAACCGTAAAAAGCGGAAGCGATGCCGCAAGTGTGGTGGTGAACGAGGTCAGCTGATGATCCCAGTTATCGTTTTATTAGGATCAACCAGTCTTGCTCCGAAAACCTCACCCCATCAACGTATCTTTGTTAAGATAGACTGCTCTACACATGCCAATATCCCATCTCTTATTCCTTTCAATCAGGCTCCGATATGTTCGACTAGTATTGATCAGCCTCCCCCCCCCCCTATTAAGGTCAGTGACTTTTAATTCGAAAAATAGAATGCCGTAATTTTCTCATAATAAACTGCCAGTCATTATGTAGCAAAATGGAAGAATTTGAAGTTATCGTCCGTCAAAATAGTATCCCTTATCGCAGTTACAGAAACGTGGAATCTTGATAGGTTGTCAGGTCATATGGCAGGCTAAGAAACTTTCCTGAACACACGTACTGATCGAGGTGAGCATAGACTAGGTGGAGGTGCTGCCTTGTACATACGGAAAGACATCCCCTGCAAATTATTACCGGAATTATTTGATCCAGCTCATGAAGTAGTCTAGGCTATTTGCAAACCAAAATCTCTTCCCCGTCGCTTTTCTTGTATTATGGTCGCTCCAGTATATTACCCAGAAAGTGCCAGAAACCGAGGTGACTTGGTTTTCCACCTCCAAACGACTATTGATCACCTGAGAAGCATATACAGTAGCCCAGCTTTTATTATAGGAGGAGACTTTAGCCAAACCAAGAAGAGTTGGTTATCATCTTGTTTGTCTTTAAAAAAAGTAGTGCACATACCCACCCACTCTTTGCGGGGCATATTCCACCTTATACTCACAAATTGTGATGATTTTTACTCCCCTCCCATTGGCATGTCAGACCACAACACAATTCTGTGGAAAACAAGAGAGTCCTTACCAAAGCCCAAACTATCCCGTGTCACTGTTCGTCCTTGTACGGACTCGGCCATCTGTGAATACAGTCGATGGATCGGCCCATAGGACTTCCCCGAAGTGTACCGTAACGAGCCCTTGGATACTAAGGTATCCGATTTCAATACCACTTTATACTTTCAATACCTAAAGACCTTTACAACAAAATCATTTGTTGTTAGTGAATACGACAAACCATGGATCTCTCTAGCTATTAAATCACTAATAAAAGAGATGTCTCGCCTCTACTCCTGTGGTGAGATTATCAACGGCAAGAAATTGCGAAATCAAATAGTCTCTTTGGTAAAGAAAGCTAAAGCTCACTATGGTCGTGAAACCATGCCCTACCAATTACTTACTTCGGACCCCAAAAAGTGGCACAAAGCTGTGAAAAAAGTGGCCGGTCAAGCTCTTGACAACAGTGTGAAGATCAGCCATGATAATGGGTCCTTAATCAGCGCAGAAGAAGTGAGCAAATTCTTCACCAAGATCTGCACTATCTATCCACCTATTACGGCTGATGAAAAGTCCACCATACTTGAAAAATGTGAGCCTGAGAACAACATAATAGTCAGTGAGTTCAACGTTTACACGGAATTACGGAAGATCAAACCGAATACATCTTCATACCCTGGTGAATTACCTGCCAAATTGCTACGTGAATATGCAGCTTTCATAGCATTACCATTGTCCAGCATCATAAACGAGTGTTTTGCTTCCGGCTATTTCCCGGCACAGTGGAAACGGGCATATATTAGAATTATTCCAAAAAAGCGCGCCCCTAGTGCATGCGACGATCTCCGTCCGATCTCACTTACACCTTGTTTGGCAAAAGTAACTGAGGCCTTCATATTCAAGTTTCTTCTGAAACAAATTCATGGGCGTACTGATAAATTCCAGTTCGGTGGGCTCCCCAAGTGTAGTACTACAATATACCTAGTACGGATGTTTGACTGTGTTCTCTAATGGCTCGAAAAAGGTAGCTGTTTCGTCGACATTTGCGCAGTGGATTTCAGGAAGGCCTTTGACCTAATCCGCCACCTGACTGCAGGCATGAATCTCCAGAAAATGGGTGCCAAATGACGCACCCTTGGCGTTGTACTTAACTTCTTAACTGGCCAAAAACAAAAATCATTTGCACTCAACAAAAAACGATTCGAATTCATCATGGTCAGATACTTCTTGTGGGGCCCCACAAGGCAAGAAATTAGCTGGAATAATTTTCCTGGCTGTAATTAATTCCCTGTTTAATCATCACGACGACCGTTACAAGTTTGTAGATGATCTGTCCATAGTGCTCGCTTACCTGGTCAAAAACACTATCATAACAAAGCAGTTTTCAGACCAGTTGTTTGATCAGCTAAAGACCGAATGCTCAAGTCATGATCTTACCATCAGCGTAGCCAGGTCGAAGATAGTTCGTTTCAACCCTCTGAAGCGTAATATAGATATGCCTCTAATCCTTTTCCCGATTGTGAACGAAACAAAAATCTTAGGAGTAACTTTCACTAGTGACTGTAGTTTCAGTGCCCATATTAATTTAACCATCCACAAGGCTAATGCAAGCCTTAAGACACTTACCAAAATGAGGCGTTTTGGGTGTGATACTGAAAGTCTTCTCCATGCCTACATGTGTTATGTTCGTTACTCGAGTACGCGTGCCCGGTTGGGGTCCATCTGCTATCCGCACAGCGTACCTATTACGCGACATAGACTCCGTCCAGAAAAGAGCAACAAGGATTATTCTCCAAAACCGCGACATACCCTATGAACAAGCCCTCGCTAAATTAAATTTATCTCCACTTAAAGTCCGGCTTGAACACCTTATTCAGCAATTTGGAAAATCCCTCCTAGCCAATAAGAGCCACCGATCACTACTACCCAAACCAGCCCCTCCCAATAGCTGAACTTGGTTACAAAATAAACTTCTACCCCCTAAAGTACGAACTAATCGTTATGCCAACTCATTTGTGCCTTTCTTCACATCAATTTTCAATGCTGAGTCGTAGCGTGTGATTTTTGTTTAAATGTATGATTTCAAAAAAAAACTGAATTTAGCTATGCTACGATAGTTTTTAAATACACCGATCTCTCTCTCTCTCTCTCTCTCTCTCTCTCTCTCTCTCTCTCTCTCTCTCTCTCTCTCTCTCTCTCTCTCTCTCTCTCTCTCTCTCTAAACCACAAATTCAAAACTATTATCTTCCCTCCATAGTCTTTACTTAACCCCACACGAACACGAAATTGACAGATGATTCTTTCTTAAACAACAACCTTATGTACAGACAATTCTTTGTATTTTAGCAGAACATGTAATTACAGAATAACAGGAAATATGACAAAAAATCTTCAAACATCAATCATGTTAAATAAGTGCAAACACCGAAAAAAACTTCACATCAATTAAAAAAACACAAGCATTATAGTTCAATACTAATTAAGGACTTCCTCAGTCTTATATCACCTGTAATATTCTACATGGTTAGTTTTTCTCACTAAGTTACTAGGGCTAGTATCGATTAGGCTGAGAGGCATTTTGCATTTGACTCTGGATAACTGATTGAGCAGCACCAGCCGCCGCACCCTGAACTACCTCATTTCTGAATACTCCTTGACTAAACTCCTGCTGAGCTTTAGCAAAAGATGCACCAGTTGATCTATAAATTCCATGAACCTAAAAAAAGGAAGACTATATATCTGTTCAGTTCTTAAAGGAAGTTGGGTTACATATACATAACAAAAACATTGATAGTATGCAGGATAGCAATCACAACCAAAACTTAAATTATATTAGCCATACCTTACAGACAAGACTCTACGAAGCCATCTCTTTAGCTACTGCAATACAGTAATTGTAAACTACTTGCGAAATTTCAAAAAAAAACAGCAAGCTTTCAACTTAATAATGCTAGGAAAATAGGGAAATGTAGTGTAGCCTATCACGATGTGGACTCCACAATCTCAAGCGAACCTTGATCAAAGGCAGCGTTGTCCATAGCATAGGGCCATAAGGCATCAATGTATTATGTTTTTCAGAGGAGCTTCATATCGAAGGGGGCTTATTCGATAGGGAATTTGGAGTTGTGGTTCCGTTTATAAAAGTCAAAAATGATCAAAAGGCAACCAGCTCTCTTTCCACGTCCTTTTTTCCCAAAATACATCTGATTAAAATTTTATTATAGCGATTTTGCTCAAAATAGTCCATAGGTCAAATTACTATGCCTTTAGGGTTCATATAATCCCAATAGCCCTCAGGGCAGGGGCTGTAAGTTATGCAAGTTGCCCATTGTTAAAGTAAAAGGTTTTTGATTGGGCAAAAGACGGTATATTTGATCCTCGGCCTCGAAAAAGGCTAAGGGTATTAAAGTGGAACTTTAAGGAAATGGTGAGAGAGATGCCGACCACAATCAAAACACACTATGTGCTAGCTGGTTGTAGAAAGGGAATATTAGCAATATCTAAGGAGCGGCCAAGGGTATTAAGTTAAAACTTCCAGGGTATGTTAAGGCATGTTGGAGAGTGATTGGAGCGTAAACAGCCCCCCTTACTGTTTTTAGGCGCCCCCCTCTCCTCAACACTGATCGAAACTTTGAAATAATCGTTTTGTTCAAACTAGTCAAAAGGTCTAATACCTCTGCCTTTAGGGATTCCATGCCCCCAAAGCTCCAGGGCAAAGATTATGAATTATGCAATTCGTTCATTGTTTACGTGCAGGATCTATTATTAGATGAAGGGACAACGTTTGCTCCTGAGTGTGTCAGAAAAGGCTAAGGATATTAAGGTGAATTTTTGGACAATTTTAAGGGGCATGCTAAGCTAAATTAAAACTGCATTATGGGCCTCCAGTTTATCAAAAAGGCGGATCTGCGACATATCAGGAGGGGCTGAAGGTATTAAGTTGAAAATTTCAGGACATGTTGGAGGTGATGTTTGAAATTGGTTGGAGAGCTGTCAGTCCCCCTCCCATGTACATTTTAGCTGCCCTCCCTCCAAAAATTTTGGTCAAAACTTTAAAGTATTCCTCTTGTTCACAATAGTCTAAAGGTCGAATAACGACGCCAATGGGGATGGCATAGCTCCCATCAGCTGACGAGAGGGATACCGAACACAATTAAAACAAACTGTGTGCAGGTTAGCAGGTTAGTTAGAACAGCTAAGGGTATTAAAGGTGAAATTTTCAGGGTATGTTGAAAAGAGATCGGTGGGCAACCAGCCCCGTCCCCCCCCATTTATACCTTTTAGATGCCTTCTCCCCTCCACAATGATTGAAACTTTGAAAAAACAATTTTGTTCAAAATAGACAAAAGATCTAGTAGCAATGCCTTCAGTGATGCAATGCCCCCTACTGCCTAAAACCTACTAAAACCTATTGCGCCATTTGCACTTTACTGAAAATGAATTATATTACATTTTTTTCTCTTTTTTTTTAAGTTTCAACATTGAAAGATAAACATAAAAATTACAGTGAAATAAAATCTTGAATTACTGAGTTTCCAGGAAATAATATTAATGTATAGTAAACATTCAGTTTATTTTAATTAGTTCTATCCTTCATCTTGATTATTATGATGATTTACTTTTTATTTGTCGTTTATGTTTTGAAAAACAATTGCACACTGTTGAAGATCCATAAAGTGTTCAACAAAACACAAAAGACACAACAGGCTTTAGGCTTTTACGCTTATAAGAGGGGGGAGGGGCAGTAGTCAAACTCCTGTTTGTAGAAATATTTGTTCATTTTAAGTTTGTCTTGGATATTCAGTTCAATTTTTACTCGTTTTAAGATTTACCTATATTAGTTCCTGATATCTTTACGTTTGCCATGACCGTTTTTTTTGTTTTGGGTTCATATTAATTTTTAATAGTAATTTCTGGTTGTTTTGAGTCTGAATTATTATAGCAATTTATTTCCACTGGTTTTAAATTCAATATGACGTTTTAAGTTTAGGTCTTAATTTTTCTTTTTTTGTAATTCAAGCAAAGGATAGGACCGTCATTGATGACGAAGGTCAAATACACAAAAAAAAAAAAAAAAAAAAAAAAAAAAAAAAAAAAAAAAAAAAAAAAAAAAAAAAAAAATCAGAAGCTGAATAGTTCTTGAATCCATCTGCTTTGAAGAACGAAAGTCTCTGGTTTCTTCATTTGTTTGTATATTATCGCGATCATTAAATCCTGTCGGGAAAAGCGTATAATTCAAGCTTTATTAAGTGGAACGCGACTCACGACCTGTTTCTAATTTTATGAAAAATTTTCTGACTACAACGGAGGAGCTCTTAGTTCTTCCTAACGGCTAGAAACCCTTACTACAACTGGTTGGGTACTAGGCACATGTATGATTGACATTAACAGATTTTACCGACTGGCTGATCATTTCTACCGAAAAAGATCGAAATTTCGGTCAAAATCAGCAGAAATGTGGTAAAGTCACGCCACCACTTGTTGTAATCCTTCAGACTATTTTTTCTGCGGACTAACCAGACAAATTGAGATTACAACACCACCGGGTAAAAAAGTCCTTATTTTGAACAAGCAATGTTAATAAAAAGTGCTAAACTCGAAGCTTAGAATTCTCAACCTCTCAAGTTCTATTGATGTTAATACTGAATTTTCATCGTTATTACAGACTGCGATAAACTCGAATCCTTCACAGCCCTTTCTCCAATGTACTTTGATAAATAAAAAAAAATAGTTAGATATGGAGTTCGAACCCACAACCAGGTCCTAAGACCCTATGGAGACTAGAACCTAAACCTGGCGTCATAACTACTTAACCAACCCAACTGTAAAAAAGAAGGTGATAAGCTTGTGTTTTTTGTTAACCCCTAGGAAAAGGCAGTATACTTTTCCCTTAACCCTGTTCAAGACCAGCAAGGGAAAATAAGTTATGAAAGAATTTTAGCCTCCGCTCAAGTGCAAGTATTTTGATCTACTGAAGACAGCTTGGACAGCAAAATTAATTTCACTGGAGTAATTTGAAAATTGGAAGAAACAATCAAAGTCTAGTGGTCTGACTGTCTTCGCTGTTGACCATGGTGTTCCCATTGTACCAAAATTATGGTCAAATTAAAAAAAAAATTCGAGCTAAAAATCTAGCCGTTCCATAGTATCTTTGAAGAAATGTTCTATCAGGAAAGTTTTTAATCAATTCTTCATAGATAAATAGAACAAGAATTTTCTATCTAGAAAAGAACGAATTGCAGCTTATCAAGCTCTGACGCAAAATAAGCAAATAATTAATTTAATAGGTTTGAATAAGTGCTATTGAACGCAGTTGATTAATTAAAATTGTGTTTTGACCGCCAAAATTACATGAATTTCAGAAAATATCATTCTAAAACCGATTGGAAAAAATTTCATCGGTTCTGACGGAAACGTTAGATTGACATTATTTTACTAAATGATAATTTTTATATAGTTAACGAGACTCTTAACAGTTTTAGAATGAATAATACAATACCATATATTTATGTCTTAAATCACGAATAAGTTGTTGACAATTCAAATCCCGTGTGGGGCCAATATTTAGCACGGTCATACAAACTAAAATAGATCACATTGACTTGTCATGGTCTACCATCCAAAGTGATAATAGAAGAAAAGAGAGAATCGAATACTTCGTTCGGATCATACTACAGCGGCACTAATTCAACACATTAGCTGAAACAAAAGACATCGCTTACATGTTCTATTTTCACAAAAATGTTCTAGATTCAGGCAAAACTAAACGTAAGTGATATCTTTTCATTTACGTTATGCAGCAATGCTCTTGTAATTTATTTTCCAACACTTGTTGTAAATGCTATAATTTCTTATCAACAAAGCGGATATAGAAAGACGAACACTTATATATAACAGATATAATATATGAGAGAAGTGCTTTCAATTCATCTAATATTGACTGAATATTTAACCCTATTAGTCTTATATTTGGTGCCAAGATTTTTATTTATTTATTTCATAAGAAATCTCATTAACTTTATTCCAAGTGATTTATCAGCTTTAATTTAAATCGTACTTATGTTACGCAAAACGGACTTCGTTTGCAAAAGTCGTTTTTAAATTGGAATGCCATTTTATTTTGTTAATTACCTTGACAAGGAGAAGAAAATCCAGAAAGGCAGCAGCTCCATATCCAATTCCGACAATAACGACTAGGATCCCAACAAAAATGTTTCCTCCTCCACCGCTGGCAATCAAGGACAGACCATTGACAAAACCACTGAAAAAGGAAAATAATGAAAAAAAATCCCCTATTCATGTTCACCACAGGTTTTCACGACAGGACAGAGTCCTTAGCTGGTATAGTAAAACCTTCTTAAACGAATTTTATTTCGTGTTCTTAAGACCAAGAAAATCGGCAGGACAAGTGGGCGATGACCCTCCCCCTGGGAAGTAAAAACAAATTGAAAAATGGAGGAAAAAAAAGAAACATTCCCATCTAATTTTTTTGTAAGAAAAAGCCGCAGGTAGCACTTGTCCCCCCCCCTACCCATGGGAAATTTCCTGGCGAAGCTCAAGATTAAACCTAGTTAGAATATACAGTTAAAAAGTTCAAGAGTGACTTGAAATCTATCCAACGCACTTATTTTTGTAGATTCGAAAAATTTCTCTACTCATCAATTGTGTAGCTTCTAATTCCACGAATATGCAGTAACTCGTAAAATGAAAAAAAAGGTCAAATAACTCATTTTGAAAGTACTGAGCCGAGTCTCACCGTTGTCTTCTTTAAAAAGCTTGAATCGAAGTAACTTAACATGAACTGAAGTTACTTTTAAAGGCTCACTTGTTTTAGTTTGCCACTTTATAGCGAAACAGGCTCCGCAATACCCATCATAGGGAACTAGACCTAATTAGGAAGGCTTCAGATCTGAGATGGGCTGCTCTGGCCGGATATTCTGCTTAAGACAGATTCTAGAGCACAGATTTGAACATCAACAAGACGACCCAAGTGTTCAAATCGCCAGGAAGATCCAAGTGTTCACTAATTTCATTACTGCATTTGACTTCGTGATATGGGCCGCCATGACGGAAGACTGCGTACCTGACAAGCTGATCCGCATTATCCATACATACCATGCAGGTGCAATTAGAGCTCCAATTAGAGCTGATCTCAATTAGGGCTGTCCTCACTTTTTGATATTGAAATCCCCAAACTATTTAATTTCGCAACATGCTGGTTACTAAAAGAAATTAAGCGGTATCAAGGAGTTACGATATAACCTTCCATGTTTATAGCAAACCTAGAACAAGCTTTGCCGAGTCCATCCAAGAAGCGCAATCCATGCTCAACGACATTGCTAGTAAGAGAAAAACTGTCGGTCTTCGTATAAGTCAGCAGAAAAAAATAGATGAGGACAAGTGACATTCGAGAAGCACCCATACTGCTCGACGGAAATCATATCGTAGATGTCAAATCTTTTAAATACCTAAGTTCTGTGATGGATCCCTGTGGCAGCGCCGCAGAGGAAATAAAAGCTCATATTTGTTCAGCCTCAGCTGTTATACATACGCCTTCTGTGGTTTTGCCACGTACTAGACACCCCGACGATACGATATCAAATCAATGTCTGAAATCTCTCCAGTTACCGTCATGGAGGAAGCGAGCCGGCGGTCAAAAGAAAACATGGACCATCAAGTCCAACCTGAACCCACAAGGTACAATTAAAGACAATTATCGATCAGTCGAATGACAGGCGGCAGGCTTTGATTTTGAAAACCTACTGACCGAGTAAACTGTCTGGGACAGAGCTTCAACCCTAAATCTGACACCAATTTAGGGAAAATATCTTGGTGAATTTTAGAAGACAGATAGTTGAAGCCAAATTTCTTCGCCAGATCATGTCTTTTTCATTTGAGGGTGAGTAGATATAGCACCCCCTACCTTCATAAGAAGCTTACTAGAATACACACACACACACACACACACACATATATATATATATATATATATATATATATATATATATATATATATATATATATATATATATATATATATATATATATATATATATATATATATATATATATATATATATATATACATATCACAAACAATTCTGAAAATTTCTTAGACTAGAATCCTGTATTTTTTTTCTTTTTTTAAGACGGTTTTCATTTTCTTTTGAATACTAACCGATGAACAAAAAGCTTAAACAACCAAAAAATAAAAACACTCAACTTTTCAGCTATTAACATTAACTGTTTCTGCTAAACTCTAAGCTTCTATTTTGTGCTTATATTACTTACCAAGACCCAAGGTTAGGGAGACCAACAGCGCTGATGACACTGGCCCCTAACTGGGCAGCAAAGATAAGAAAAAATGCCATGAAATTTACACTGCTGTCGCTCCTAGAAGAAAATAGATGTATAAGAAAAGGATCATTAATTTTTTTTTTTTCACGGACATTGGACAGTTACAGCGAAACGAAGCTTAGGTCTGCCAAGGAACTGATTTTAGTGGTGACAATAGGGCGTGGCGAATTCTTTGAAAGAGAAAAAAAAAGTAGCAGGCAGCAAATTTCAAGAAGATAAATCTAGACTAGAAGAACATCTTAACTAACCAAACACAGGGTAGATTTTAAGAAATTTTTCACAAAAAGAAATATTTTAGAGGTCCAACATTTCTGGAAAGGATGGGTCACGGGGAGGGGAGACACAAATTGTAGAATAGCACAACTATGAAAAACTAGTTTGCAATATAGGGAATGTTACACAAATATTAAGATTTCGTGACAGGCGCACAAAAAGGAGGGCCCTAATCATAATTATTCGCCGGAAAGGAAGGCAGCAGATGGCTTTTTTTTTAGAAGATCAGGATACGATTTGATGATGTCGTCGAATTAGAAAAAAATCATGCGTTGACTAAAAATATAACACAGTAAGGGGATACAGTAAGGTGACAATGGCAGAATGCGTGAAAAGCCCCTGAAAAACTTTACCAATACGTCAAACCATGATTGCTGTTATTATTCGTTTTCATTGTGGTTTATTACTGTTAATTATTCTTTTTGTTTATTCATATTGACATTACTTCAATAACGGTTTTCAGATATCAATCTTGAGCATAGTATATTAAATGGTCATACTACAGTCAGGGGCGTCGTTTTTTGGGGGGGAAGGGGTGAGGTGGTCAGTTCATTTTCTGTTCATAGTTTTTCGTCATTTTTTCTGTCAATTACTGATTCTAACCCTCTGCCCTGGTTCATACTATTGTAATTTTTATGGGTAATCTTTGTACAATTCTTGACGTTAGGCAAAAAAAAAATAATAGAGAAGAAGAAAAAAGATGCAATACCCACAAAATACACTGATCAAACGCTCCTGAAATATGTATGAAAAAAGGACCCAAAAAGTAGACATTTTGGGCGAGCAGAAATTCTTCATTTACGCTTAACTGACACGATTAAAGCTTGTTGACATGTTTTTTTTTATCCTGTCAAGTCAAGTTGAGAAAAGGGGTGTAATAAGACACGTTCTTCAGTTTACCATATTTTAAAATGCATTTTCTGCAAAATTTATGAACCAGAAAATATGTAGCATTTTTTCATGATTTGGGAGGGGGGCTAGGGTTAATATTCTTCTAACAATAAATGAAGGCCGTATTATGGGAAATCATGAGAATTGAAGAAAGTGTGAATATTATATTTATCAAAGAGCAAAGCAAAGACACACACTATGCAACTTAAATAATAACAAAATTATGAAAAAAAGGAGACTTAAAGGGGACCTTAGCCTGGGGGCCCCCAGCCCTCAGACCCTCTATTTTTCAGCTTCTTACTTCAAACAAAAACAACCAACTTAATAAGCTTTAAACTTTTAATTAGCAAAGCCATCAAGCACTGTCCTACCATCCTAAACCTAAACCAAATTCTTTCTTTTTGTAGATTTTTCTTCCTAAAAACGGGGAGGAGCAAATCGACCCTATTCTTTAGTAAAAGCTCTACCGCTAGGATGTGGTAAAATTCAAATTAAATAAGGTGTATCCGAAAGAGAAGGCTCATGAAATCCAAAATATACAGGCCGCGTCTAAAACCATTATTATTTGTTGCTCGCGGACCTTTTAGCAACAAAGTTAAAAATTAATATTATTTATGAAAGCTGATGGCACCAACAGGATGTGGTTTGCGTTTGATATCTGGAGCAAATGCTCTGATCAAGCATCTTCATTTGTATGTTATCAGGGGGATTTGAAAAACGTGTTTTCCTGATAAAATAGGTAATTAACTATAGCATTACTTCCGTGTAAAAGAAAGAAACCCCTTCACAAGGAGAAAGGGAGACAAAAATAACTCCCTTTTTCCAAGGTCAAACAGGTGCGTAAAAAGAATAAAAAACGTTGGTACTGAAAAATGTTGTACCAAGAAGTGATTGCCTTTTAGTTTTAAACTTTAGGATTATTAATGTAACCGAGCAAAAAAAAAAATCCAGTGAAATATATAGATCTAAATATAACTCAAAATCAAAATGAAGCAGACCTCGAAAAAAGAAGTTTATGCTATTTAGCGGTTTTAGTAGGATTAGTGGATACATTCGAGTATCTTTCAGTTAACACTAAGGTTGATGAACACTACCCTAAATAATGCTCAAATTGTTGGTTCTACCCTTCAATTCTCAACAATAATTAAAGAAAAAAGGTTAGATCCCACACACAAAAGAAATCTTTTTGCCACAAATAGCATAAAGTGTAGCCTAAAAGGAGAGAATTAGTTAAGAAACAGTACCTGAAGGCCTTGTAGAGTGGCCTGAACCAGCAGACGTAAGCAGCAGGTGAAAACAAACACAAATAGAGCAAACTCAGTCCAAATTGACTGCCAGCACCGGCTTGAATCAACATAGCCAAGGATACAACAAAATTGACGAAATAGAGACCAGAATGTACTGAAAGAAGTTATTCTTATACGTTCTATTAGCTAAAAAAACATGCAAATGATGAAACGGATGGAACTTTTTTTACAATGTTGTGCCTAAAAGTTCCCAGTTCCAACAGGATATTAGAAGAAATCGAATAAGCGACAGAAGAATATTTATATGGCATAATTAACAATATTCCGCGGTTTAGCGTTTAGTTTGACACAGATTTGTGCGTACATAAACCAGTTTTATTGAATATCAACATTGGCACTTACAAGAAAAGTATGCCACATACTGATAAAGACGGGTTAGTGAAACATACATTGCAAGATAGAATAACATGATTGTGGAACATGATTAGGGACCTGATTGGGGGGGGGAGTAGAAAATAAGCTGTTTACAAGCCACAATGAGTAGCGTGGGAACATGATTGGGGGGTGGGTAGAAAATAAGCTGTTTACAAGCCACATTGAGTAGCTCTGCTTTTAGCCACTGTTTAGTTGGATAAATATACGGTAGAAGGTTCGTTTGTCAAAATCTTTTAACTCTTTTCACACATAGTCAAATTTAGTGAAAATAAATCTGTAGGAAAAGAAGAATGTAGTAAATTTCACAAAAAGAGTTGAATGTGAAAATTACTCTATTCGTGTCGTAAACTATATGACCGACGCGTATTTAGTTTTCTTAGTTATTGAAAAATGTCAACGACTTGACTATTGGAAAGCTCTAATAACCAGCGCAAGACCCAGTTGGACGACCGACATAAGAAAGAAAAAGACTACTATATGTTCTTCTCTGAGCACAGGAGAAAAATATATTGCCCCTTCCCACAACACACAATTTAAAGTCCCCTTAAAGCCCTCTCCATCCGAAAAATCTCCCTGAAAGAGTTTAAAACAGAGCGGAGTTTATTTCTTCTGGGGCTTGTCGATTATTTCTTCCACGATGAAATTAGAATTTCGAACAATTAAAAGATTTTTCAGTTTTGCTCCAAACTGATTTTTTTTTTTTTTTTTTTTTTTTTTTTTTTTTTTTTTTTTTTTTTTTGCTTACTTTATCTCAAGCCATTCTTTTCAAATTTTGAGAATAACCTACAATCCTATAGCAGTCCAAAGACTCTTGTTGATAGAAGAGCATCACCAAGTGCTGAAAACCATGTTGTGACCAAGATGGGCCCAGGATTGCACAGAGCCTCTATTCTACTGGAGGTACCAGGGACTTCTTATTGTCCGGTTCTAAACGAGCTTAAGCGCTTCAGTGCAGACTTGGGAAGATGTGTTTGCCCCCATCCTGCACGCGTATCCGGAACTATTGCTTTTCCTGAGGTCAAAATAATTTCAATGACTTAGAGAATTTGAAAATTGGAACTTGGAATGTTACAACTTTTAAAATGACTATCATATCGAAATTTTGACTGACGAATTCAGACAATTGGAACTGAACTTATTAAGAGTTTCACATTCCTTTTGTTTTCCATACGATCTATCATTCAGATAATTCTTGTACAAGCCCCTTCTCCTCACAATTAAAATAAAGCTTTTTCACTAATATTCCTAGCTCCAGTCCTAACTTCCTTCCTCAAGACACCATCAGCGACTTCACAAATTGTTTTCCAAACATTATTCCATCCATCTTCCATATTGTCAAATTTTAAACTCTCCAGTTTAATATTCAACTGTTCCTAGAAAGTTTCTCTCAAATTCTCTTCCTGGAGTCTGCCAACATCATAAATTCTTGGGAGGTAGTTACTCTTACGAAATTTCAGCTTTAAATTAACCCTAGACACTACAAAATGGTGATCTTTGCTTGTAACATCAACAGCACTCCTATATACCCTAGTATCTTGTATTGATCCTGCCAGTCTTCGGTTTACAATAACACAATCAATAAGGTTTGCTGTCTTACTATCACGTGAATACAATGTTAACTTATGGACCATTTTATGACCAAACACCGTATTGGCTATACCTAGATTGTTATACATACAAAATTACAACAGTCTGTAGCCATTGCTGTTTTCTTTTCCTACACCAAATTTACCTAGGTTAGGATACCATCTATCCCTGTTTCTACCAACCTGGGTGTTAGCATAATGAGAACACCATATTTCTACCTGGGACCCTGTCTATTTGCTCCTGTAACCCTTAAGTAAAATTCATGCGATTCACTAGTATCTCCATCAGTCAGTTCTACTGACTGATCCTGCATGGGCATATACTGCTATAACTGATACCCTGAACTTCTTAGTCATAAAGTGAGCGATTATTATTCTATTGTTAATGCTCTCCAGCCTAAATAAGACTTAGCAGCTTCTTTATTCATCAGGAGCCCTACACCTTGTCTATGTATTCCATCCTTTCTATCTGAGCAAATAAATTCTAGATCACCTAATTTCATGCTACCTATCCCTGGGATATGAGTTTCAAAAACTCCTATTAAGTCCAGTTCGAATCGTCTGAATTCGTCAGTCAAAATGTCAATACGATAGTAATTTTTTAACGTTGTAAAATTCCAAGTTCCATTTTACAAATTCTATAAGCTGAGGCTCGGTTGCTCTAAGATTGTAGCAAATCGTGCGACACTATAGGAGAAGAGCGCTAACTCGGCTTTACTTAAATATTGTGATCATTCTGTACTCTTCTATTCTGGTATTAGGCCACTTCTGTTGACTGGTGATCTAAAACGTATTCGCATAAATTATTACCGGTACTGCAAATTTCTTTTATGTCTACCTCGTTCTTACTGGAATACAAAACTGGTTAAAAAGTATTGTGCGACAGATACTACTGGTGCTTTCGAAAAATTATCTGCCAAGCTAGCTATTGAAGCGCGTTATAGGCTAGGATGTTTTCATCGCCTTATCCGTCTTTTTTCTGTATGTGATTAAATTTGTTTCTTGTATTACTTTTGCTGTTTTTCTTTTGTATTTCACTCCACTTAAGTGAAGTGGGTGATAAATAAATTATTATTAAGTCATTGAAATTATTTTGACCTCAGGAAAAGCAATAGTCCCGGATACCAGTGCAGGATGAGGACCAACACATCTTACCAACTCTACACCGAAGCACTTAAACTGATCAAGAACCGGACAGCAAGAAGTCCCTTGTGCCTCCAGTAGAATAGAGGCTCTGTGCAATCCTGGGCCTATCTTGGTCACAACATGGTTTTCAGCACTTGGCGATGCTCTTCTATCAACAAGAGTCAAAATCCTGCACAAAAAGTCTCAAGCTTATTACCTCCGACTCATTATATATTCATGCCTACAAATATTATACTACTACGGGGAGGCAACCCATAGTAGATACATTAGCTAGGAAGAGGTTACAAAATGTAACTTCTTGCATAAGATTATGTTTAGTATTTTGCTATTCTGGCGCAACATATCTAAAATTTATCAAAATAATTCCATACTCATAAATTTTATAAAGTTATGGTTTGAAATGAATTTTCCTTTCTTGTCCGTGACTTATATACAAAAAGTAAATTAGAAAAGTTTGTTGAACATTCTAAAATTGCATCTGCTTTGCTGAACTAATTCTAAAAAAAAAGCCTTGTTGGCAACTTAGCCAAATTAAGCCGCCTAAATATAAATCTAAATATTCAACTTGCAAACATAACTGTCCACTAAGACAAAAATATAAAAAAGAAAGAAAAGATGTAGGTGCAAATTTAGAAAAAGCGAGAGAGGAAATAAGTAAAAAAGAGGCTGCATGAAAAACCAGCTCTTCTCCGCTAAGTAAAATTTGTTTTTGTTACTTCCCAGAGCTGGTTTTAAAACCAGCTTATGCTATGACAGCAAATGCACGGGAAAGTGATTTATAAATATTCACCGATTTTTTGCTTTTTCAGAAAAAAGTTCCACCACGACCTAAAAGTAAATCGATCAATGATTATTATACGAAGCATCCAATACTGTGGTCCCATGTATTTTAAACCATTCTTCACACCTTGCTGGCCAAATCGAAAAATAGGGGCCAAAAGATACATCCTTTTTCAATTCTGACACCCAGGGAAATAAGAGAAAATGCTCTGATCTCCACCACCACCACTCCAATAAAAGGACTTTAAATACTCCCCCTCTCCTCCAAGAGTCTATGCTGTAAACTGTGAGCAGAGCCATCACTACATGCGGTCAAATACAGTTTTGTTTCTGTGAGTTTTCTGCTTGTTCATGTTTTGAAATAATACATTCTATTTTCAGTTTTATTTTTCATATCAATTTTTTGTCTTCTGATTATAATGTACAAAATTATATGTACAAAATTATATGATACTAAAATTTGCTATTACATAATCTTTTATGCAATAAAAGAAGTTGGACTTTTGTCATTTTACATATTTTCCTTCTTTGACTTTTTTTTTCTCTTCAATTTCCCTCTGCAACTCAAGTGTATTTTGTTTAATTATGCCCCTTTGTAATTTGTGTCTGTATCACATTTCTTTTTTTAGATTAAACTACGAAAGTGCAAGATAAGAAGAAAGAAACAAAAACAATTAGAAAGAAGAAGGACAAAAAAAAAAAGCAACAAGTGAATCAAACAGAATCGAACAGCCTTACCCATCCACATATAGTAAACCATCTGAACAACTCTCTGGAATTCGACGGGAATTTCCACATTGATATCTTGATAAAAACAGGGTTGCGCAGGTATGAAACTAGGTAGAGGTGGCCAATTGTTCTGTCGAACTGAAAGGTACAATACAAAATGGTTAATGAATTATTGCTACCATTTCCACATGATTAGAAGTAACTCCAAGAATTAAATACAATGTCTTTATTTGATCAGGATTCACCTTGGATTCATCAAGTAATACAATGGCCTCAAAAGAGAAAGGATGAAGCAAACTAGACTCCTCCTATTGCAAAACTATGAAGTAATTAGCAAAATATTTTTATTCTGACAAAACCATTTTCGATTTTTTACCCCTCCCCACCGAAGAACTCCTATGATATCTTGAGTATTACACTCACATTACATAAGAGCTCATTAGCCTACACCAAGTCTTCCTTGATGATTGCTTAACAATGTTCATAAAGGCATAGATGCATTTTTGGCGTTAAGCAATAAAAAATTGCCTAGAGTTCCAAGACAGAAATAAAACATTGAATCCTCAGTCTTTCTTCGTCATAAAGAGTCAGGAAGCCCCTCACTGAAACGCGACGGGTAGGTAATCAATGAGAAGCAGAAGGCTTGACAACAAAAATATGGGGTAATCGATGCCGGCGATCACGGATACAGGCATGATTTAAAAGGCTAAGGGGAGGGGGAGGGGCTAGTCCAGGAAATCCAAGTTTCAACAATAATCACAGTAATCGATACCACTTATTATGAATAATATCAGTGTGGGCTTATCGCAGGTGACTTTGAAACTTGCTATTTTATGAAACTTGGAAATTAATTTTATAATTTCAGTTTTCACTAATAGAATTTTTTACTAAAACAGTCTAAAATATATTTCACATAAAACAATTCAAGATCCTGAGCAAAAAATACACCACTAAGTCAAACAATAAAAAAGTGAAGAAAAGTAAAAAACCGAGACTGGGGTCTCAAATGGCCAGCCAAAATACTGGAACAGGCAAAAATGAAAAACCATACTTTCGTTTTTATTTTACTTTATTCCTTGTTATGACAGGCAGATGCGGTTTACGAAATAGTCTACATCACCAAAGTCTATTTCGCGCACCCGGTTAATTTTGTACAACACTTAAACGTAAACTAAACTAAAGAGACCTCGCCATTGGGGAATGCCTTAAGCACGGAGTTACATCGCAGGACTTAGCCTTGACTGTTAACCTTACTATCTCTAGTTCAAGTAGAATAATCCTTAGCCACTGTCCTTTTTCAGCTTGAGGACACGAAATCAACTGTGTTATACCCACAAAGCGCATGAGGAAGGCAGATCAAGAAAGCTAAACCGTTTGATAATTCCAACAAAACTGATGATTAGACATCGTAGGGACCGAATATGTTTATATAGATTTACGGAATTTGAAAGTATATTTCCACTGGTATGAAAAAAAAGACAAGAGCTAACAGCTCATATGGCACTTGTGACGAGGGAAGAAGAGCTAAGAGCCAAGAGCTCATATGGTATGAGCTCAAACAGAATTCTAAGAATCAATAGATTGATTTAAAAGGAAAATCAGAGGCTTAATGCCGGTCAGGATTTAAAATAAGAGCTCTAAATCACAATGTCCTTCTAAATATCAAAATTCATTAAGATCCGATCACCCACTCGTAAGTTATAAATACCTAATTTTTCTAATTTTTCTTCTCCCTTTGGCCCCCCAGATGGTCAAATCTGGGAAAACGACTTTATTAAGTCAATTTGTGCAGCTCCCTGACACGTCTACCAATTTTCATCGTCCTAGCACGTCCAGAAGCACCAAACTGGCCAAATCACTGAACAACTCCCCCCCCCAAAGAGAGCGAATCCGGTACGGTTACATCAATCACGTACCAAGGACATTGGCTTATTCTATCCACCAAGCTTCATCCCGATTCCTCTACTCCAAGTATTTTCCAAGATTTCCCCCTCCAACTCCCCCCAATGTCAAAAGATCTGTTCGGGATTTGGAATAAGAGCTCTGAAACATGAATTCCTTCTAAATATAAAAATTTCATTAAGATCCGATCAACTATTCGTAAGATAAAAATACACCAATTTTTACGTTTTCCAAGAATTCCGGTTTCCCCCTCCAACTCCCCCCAATGCCACAGGATGTGGTTGGAATTTAAAATTAGAGCTTTAAAGCACAAGATCCTTCTAAATATCAAATTTCATTAAAATCTGATCACCCTCGTAAGTTACAAATACCTCATTTTTCCAAATTACCCCCCCCCCCAAATCCATCAAAGAGAGAAGATCCCGTCCGGTAGTGTCAGTCACGTATCTTAGACATGTTTTTATTCTTCCCATCCAGTTTCATCCTGATCTCTCCGCTTTAAGTATTTTCTAAAATTTCCGCCCCCCCAACTGCCCCCAATGAGATTTAAAATAAGAGATCTGAGTTACGAGGTCCTTCTAAATATGAAGTTTCATGAAGATCCGATCACTCCTTCGTAAGTTAAAAATACGTCATTTTTCTAATTTTTCAGAATTAACCCCCCCCCCAATAGAGCAGATCCGTTCCAATTATGTAAATCACGTATCTAAGACTTCTGTTTTTTTTTCCACCAAGTTTCATCCCGATCCCTCCAATCTAAGCCTTTTCCATGATTTTAGGTTCTCCCACACCAAACTCCCCCCAATGTCACCAGATCCGGTCGGGATTTAAGACAACAGCTTTGAGACACGATATCCTTCTAAATATCAAATTTCATTGAGATCAGATCACCCGTTCGTAAGTTAAAAATATCTCATTTTTTCTAATTTTTCAGAATTAACCCCCCCCCCCCCCCAACTATCCCAAAGAGAGTGGATCCGTTCGGGTTATGCCAATCATGTATCTAGGACTTGTACTTATTTTTCCCACCAAGTTTCATCCCGATCCATCCACTCTGTGTTTTCCAAGATTTTAGGTTTCCCCTCCCAACTCCCCCCCCCCAATGTCACCAGATCTGGTCGGGATTTAAAATAACAGCTCTGAGACACGATATCCTTCCAAAGATCAAATTTCATTAAGATCTGATCAACTGTTCGTAAATTAAAAATACTACATTTTTCTTTTTTTTTTCCGAATAACGGGCTTGGTTAATACCAAGTGCCATAAAAACAGACTTACGAGGCTGTTATTCTATTAGAATGACGCTTGAAAAAAAGCCAGACATAGATGCTAGACTCTTCCTGAAGTTGATCGATATTCTCCCGTTCAATGTGAATAGGTGAAACTGTCAAATTAAATTACATGCCCTTCGATCATGCTGTGGAATCCCATTTTATTTTAGATTCAAAGATGAATACAATGAAAGGGGTTACTGTGAGTGATCTGGGACTAGAGAAGAGGATGACACTTGTGCTTCCCGTAAATCAGTATATCATTTTCTTCATACCACAGAATCTTTTTGCATGATCAATAGCACTCATAAAGCTTCTCAAAATATATAGATGAAAATATAAAAAAAAAATCAGCATATTTTGTACTTGGGTGATGAATTTTTTATGGCTTTTGCAAGCAGAACTTACTTTAAGTATTTATATCGCTTCCATCAGGCTCACTCAAGTAGTACGATCCTCCATAAGTTGTTCATAAGATTCAGAAACTGTAGTTCAGTAATTTTTAAATTAATTTAGTTTCTATGGATTTAAGGAAGTTTTGCCAATTAACATAGATTTACAACGGAGTGGGAGAAACGGGAATGTCGGCTATATAGCAAAACTTTTGCTAAAAGTCTAGTCTAGTCTATTACATCAGATTCCGAACTCAAGCTTTTTGCTATCATATCAACTCGAGCCTTATAAAGCAAAATTTCACTGGCGTGGCTTTATCTATAAGAAAAATAATCTAAAAAAAATAAAGTTCATTAAGTTTAGTGTTAACCATGAAAAGCTACGAGCATGAGAAAACTAGCCTGATTTTGAAAAAAGGGAGGAATGACACCCCCATAACATCCAGCGATCTTAACAAAAATCAGACTATCAGATTCGGCTTATCGGAAAACCCCACTGCAGTGGTTTCAAACTCTTATCAAGAAAAATGTGATTTTTTTTTGCCAGAAGAAAGATCAAGGATACATGTTTATTTGGTTTTTTTCCCCAAGATTGACTGAATCGAATTAATAACCCTAGAAGATTGGGAGAGGGCTCATTCAAACGGATATCAAATTTTCTAGTGCCCTTTTTAAATGACCAAGAGATTGGAGGGTTACTAGCCCCCCTACCACGCCCCTTTTCTATCCAAAGACATCCGATCAAAGTTTTGAGATAGAAATTTGATTCAGCCATTTGATGAGACAGTCTGGCATGACTTGAAAAACGGTAGAAACTTAAATAATAATAGTAGAAAAAAAGGTTTTTCAGCTGAAAATAAGGACTAAATTCCGTCCCTAAATTCCGGCCTCTATTCCGTCTAGGGCAAAATCTTGATTAGCCTCCCTCCCCTTTCTCTCAAAAATTTTCAGGCCGAATTTTAACAAACTTTTCATCTATAAATTAAGTTTTCATTTATTAAAAAACAGTTAATGCAAAATATCACAAAAGCATTAAAATTAATCAAATTCGGTCTGCTTACTTTTATTTTCAAGGAATGGTGATAAAGATACGGTAAAAAATGAAAATTTTGGATTCAATTTGGTTATATTTAGTGTCAACTGCACCGTCTATTTTATTTTAATAAAAATTAATTTCAAAAACTACAAAATGATTATAACTGTTAGATTATTTATTTGAAACTTTGCGCCCCGGGCAAGTGCCCCTTCTGCCCCCCCCAAACCACGTCTGTTCGTACATGAGAAGATATACCCCTTCCTCAACCCTCGCTCTTAACGCTAAAGTTTGGCTTTTTGTCACAATTATTTAAGAAAGACTGTTCAAACACAAAAGCCGCTGGATTTGATCGAGAATTATTTTTAAAGAACTTAAAGACTTTAGCACAAAGAACAAGAGTTGAGGAAGGGGTAGCTACCCTCGTATATGGAATAATTTCTGTTCAAAGTTTTAATGTTGCTCCTTATTTTCAGTTGAAAAAGCATGTATATTTAGTGTTTTTTGTTTTTTTTTAATTACATCAAAGGACAGTCTTAATTGCCTTTATGTTCACGAAAGACTTTTATTCTACCCGGTCTTTTTACTCGTAGCAATTATTTCTTCAATGACTATTGCTGTTGTTTTGCCATAATATAAACAACTATTTCTATGGGCGGCAAAATTGCCGTGAGCAGCAATAATTTCTCTTGTCAGAACATCTAAAAAAATCGGACACTTTGCAGCAGAAAATACTGATTCAAACTAATTCCTTACCGATAATGCAAACGTTTATAAATTTAAGTAATATTTTTAAAACAAACATAATTGTGACTGGGATATGAAGCCCCGCCAAAAGTAAAACCGACGCCCTTAGCTAAAATTACAAATACCCAAAACATGAGTATTTTTTAGCCCAGCTCACTTACACAGCCCCTCCCCCATCATCCCCAAACCCTGTATCCGCCACTGTTTTAAGTTATAGTAGTCCACTGCAACAAGAAAAATAGCATTGCTAGCAGAAACGCAGGCAAAAAATTAACTTTTACAAGGGAACGCTCAAGATAGTAGAAATTTATGAAGGACAGTACACCCCTACCCCCCTCATCCACTTGGATTTTCTGAATTTGCGCTAATGGACTTCAAACCTATCTGAGGTTGTTTTCGTGCAGTGGATTTTCTACTGTACTCAATTTACATTTAAATTCTATTTTTCTCAGAAATGAATACCTACCGCAAATTTGAACTTTTTAATTTGAACTTTACCGTAAATTTAAAACTAAGCTATGAATAGCTAAACCGAAGTACGCTCAGGGTGCATGTGTTACACTACACCAAATCACGAGGAAAAGCGAAGTGACGTAGATTCATAAAAGCACACAGGCAAGAGTCATTCAAATTTTTACTGCTCCAAATTAGAAAAGTCCATTCTTTGTTTAAAAGAAACATTTTCTTTTATACTTTCAACCTAAACTTGCTTCAGCAAAGGAAAGTAATATCACAGTATTAGGTAGCTCTTTTAATACAGCTTCAAAAATTGTTACTTTCCTTTTATTTTTTTTTTTTAAAGTTTTGACTTACATTTAAAGTTCCTGAAAGGGGGGGGGGGTTGGAGCCTACTGGCCAAACTTCTTTTCAACTGATATGCATGTGAAGAAGGAATACTTTTACCAGTTATTGCCACCAATTATTTGCCAATAATATTTACCGTTTTTAATCTTTTGCCAAGCATTATTGTCCAGCTCTGAAAGGTACCCTGTTATAATTCTCATTATTATAATTCAGAGTTTTTAACGATGCAAAATCCGTAAAAAAAATTGAATTCATTTCAACATCGGACCTGCCATTGAATTTATTTGACTAATACTGAATCAAATAAACCTTTTCCTTCGTTTACCAATTAAAAAAATAGAAACTATCTGTTTGTAATAAAAGTTAGAATCAAATCTAAGACCTCAAGAAATTGCATTCCCCAGATCTGCCAGAACCTCTGAAATAGACTATTATATTAGTGAACGGGGTTTTCCTAAAATAAACCATTGGATCACACTACAACGTTTTCACACAAAACCACCGCTTTACGTAATCAGTGAAATCTCATCTGTTTTTTGTTGTTTTTTTTTTGCTTCAAGTTTATGCGTCATAATGGTTCCACGGCTGCGTCAAAATATTTCTACTGAGCCGCAGAAAATCCAATCTTAATCTTGACTTAAAACCTTTAATAACCCATACAATGGATATAAATGAGAAACAGATCATATTTGTTAGAAATCCCCCATTAATGTATGAAAAAAGAAATAAGGGTCATTTAAAGAAAAATTTAACCCTAAAGACCACGGGGAAAATTTTTAGGGAGATGAGTATAGAAGATAAGAATTATATTTTCAATTTTTCTTAGCTAGCCTAGGTTAATACAGACTATCCTCTGGAATATTTCTTCTTGGCTTTTCTTTGGCTAGAACTTGATTTAGCCTACTCCTATTTCTATGCTGTTTATGCAATTCATACTAGTTTTTGTACTTCAACGGCTGCAATGAAATGTTTCTGTGTGAACATTTGTGTGACTTTTCTGTATCAATTATCGATGAGTTTGTGCTTAAAAAATTGCATGAGTATGAACCAAGGGTAGGGCGATAATTTATGGATTGCAATGAATTTTTCCCTTCGCATTTTATTTCTTGCTCACCGTTTGGGATCGTAGCGTTTCTCAATGCTTCTTCTCTCCTTGCTAGTTCCTGAGCTTTCCTTTCTAGTTCTTCTTGTCGTTTCTAGAAATAGAAGAGCAGTTGTAAACAGTGTAATTCCTTTTATATAGCTTTTGTCTTTTCTTTTTTTGTATATCATTTGTGCTTTTCTCAACTTTTTAATGCTATTTTCTAGTATGTTTATAGTGTTTAACAAGGTCGAAACCAGGAATTCTGTTGGGAGGAAGTTCACAAAAACTTAATAAATCGCATCAAAAATTTGTTTATACGCATGTTCGTTGCGTTTTTACGAGTTGGAAAAAGATTTCGGGAGGGGCGAGGGGTCAAACACAGTGACCCCCAGCGGATACGGCGTTGTTGCTTAATCTAGTTTTTTTTTCTCTTTTTTCCCACTTGATAAAGACTTGTGGATGTGAAGCCTAAATATTCTGTATTTCATTAGTATATGCATCATCATTTTATGTATGTTCACTGTCTTACTTATATAGAGCTTATAAGTATAAAACCATTATTGTATTTTCATTTCATTTTTAAATAAAAAGCAGTCAAATTTTAGCACTTAAACTTAAACAGTCGATCAGAAAAAAAAAGAATGAAACGAAACAGAACTTAGTGAATAAAAAAGAAAAATCCAATTCGTTAATAAAGCTTCTTTAATCTTTTCGTGCAACCAAAAGCCATAGATAACTAAATTCCGTTGGCATTTGGCTAAACTGATTAGTAAAATTACATCTATACGAAGAAATTTATAAGAAAGAAATTCTATACCCAAGACTTTTTATACAACAATGCGCAAATGTTATGCAAATTACTATTTCTTTAATGTTAAGAGGGACGTTTACACAAAACCAGATCAAAACACAATTAATAATAATAAAAAAAATAATCGTAGTTCCTTAGCACATCAAGTAATGATGTACTGTTCTGTGGTTTTTAATTTAGAGATTTGATTTAGCAAAAAAATAAGAAAATGCAACGCTAGTCTTTTTTCTTGCAAGCTGTAAAACTTAATTAACCGATTCATAATCAATTTTGTTCGGTCTCATTACAACTTCAGATGCAAAATATGAAACTTCACAAACTATTGTGTGTTCTCTTTCTTGTTTTGGAACAAGTTTTTGCAAAACAGATCAAAGGGTTGTCTTCAGAACAAAATGGAATCAGCTATGAACTTGGAAATTTCAGATGCAGGAGGGTGAGTGAAGCTTTATTGGTTCAAATTCACTTGAAATTTCAGCCCAAAAACCAAATAAAAGAGGGCAATTGATCAGTAACTATAGCCGCGTTGGATAATTTGCGAAATCAAGTAGCGGGGCGTGAACTTCTGACGATATTCTTGCTCCCTCCCGCCTGTCACTTCAAGAGCATTGAAGCTGCGGCTACATCGGTATTCTAAAAGTGATCAATATATTCTACCCTCGATTTGGCAAGATTTGCAAAATGATGCCTGCCAGAGATGGCCCCACAGCCCAACAAGAGCAATTCGTCATAGACTCGTTCGTATCGATCACATTCAACACAGTACATGTCGGTAGGAATGTTTTACTTTAACCGGACGTTGTTTCACAAGCACACTTTTTTTTCTTTTGCAAAACGCTTGCATGAAAACAGAGGATTGGTCATGATCCCCCCAAAATGAAATTTTGGGGCAACAAACCCATCTTTTCAAACCATCCATCCGAAACCAAACGCTGACATATCCTCCACCGTGAACTTTTGGACCTGTATGTCGGGACCTGTAAGATTTTGACAGGAATTCTCGTATACCCCCTAACTGTAAGTTCAGGTTCTTATGCGGGGAGTGGAAGGAATCTTCGGGTCCTTAACACGTACGAATATAGAGAATTTAACGTGTTTTCCTATTTCTTATACTATTGCTCGTATAATTCACTTGATTTTTAGCACATTCTTCATAATGGTGCCCCCTTTAACGCAAGAGCCTCTCCGCTCCCCACTCCCAAAGGCACCAGAATCCCGCACATGTCTTAACGTGGGTAAACATAGATCTTCCTAAACTTCAAGAACATACTAAATAGGCTGAATTGAAATGATTTGCTTTAAACTATATTAACAAGCCAGGTGTCCTTTACAAGCTACACAAACTGGCACTCAGCAGGGATTTCTAGCCTCCCCTTCTTCCCATTTACGATGTTCTAATGAAAGGAAATTATTAATTTTACCATTAACTTTACATAAGTTTACATATCAATCATATATTACCATATTGATCACAAACATCATATAAAAATGCCTTCAAGGTTGAAACAACCCCTCAAAGCCTGGGGGCAAGGATTGAAAGTTTTATCCCGGGGGCATATATGGTTTTCATGGAAGGGGTGGTCGTGCAAACTTTACAGGAGACTTATTCAATTGTAAATTAAAATTTCTAGTTCCCTTTTAGGAGGCAAAAGGGAAGGAGGGCAACTATCACCTCCTTCTAACCCTCTTTTTCCCAAACGCATCTGATTGAGATTGTGAGATAGTCATTTTGTTGAAAATAGTCCAAGGAACATATAACAGAGCCATATAATGAACATATGGGGTCATATAAGTTTTTTATGGAAGTAGTAGCCGTATAAACCTCGGATGGGACTCATTAGATTGGAAATCGGAAGTTACAGTGCCCTTTTTAAGAGTCAAAAGTCATAGGATTGACAACCCCATTGCCTTCTTAAAACCAGAACATAATTTGCCCTTTAGTGAAAAAAAAAAAAAAAACAGAAAATAAATGACCATGGATTGTCAGTTTAATATAGGCATTCTGATGATTATTCCTTAAAGTCTTAATAATTTTTATTTATCAAAGTCAAAAAAGTTTTAAAGTTTTTCATGTATTTTGTTTTCAGTAAAGCACAAATTATGTTCTGGGCTTGAGAAGGCGTGGGGGTTGTCAACCCTACTCAGTAACTTCTGCTCGTTTTGAGTTTGACACGGTTATTAATTGTAGTTTCAGTTCGCTTTGGGTTTCAGTTATTTAGTGATGGTGATATGTAGTAGTTTTACGCTTGGAAGATTGTTTGACTTTATCTCTGCCCATTTTTTGGCTTGATGAAGCTCTTTACTTTTCTTTGAAAAACTTGTTTTGTGGAAACAGTTTCTTAAGTTGAAATTAATTTCTGTTCGTTTTTATTGACATAGTCTTTTTCATGGAAAAAATTAATGTTTTATATAATTTCGGTTTTTTCTATGAAAAGTTTTTCAAACTAACACCACACAAGGATAGGATCTTCTATTAAGCCCTTCTATCCGCTGGATCAAACGCTTGTTCATAATATAAAACTGAGGACCAAAGGGGTTTCATGAGTCAGGTACTTCTCAGTTTGGAATCTAAGAAGTGAGAATTTGGTCGACGCATTCTCTCCTATTCCTAAAACCAAACTGTTCTTCTCTTAGAACTTTATCTACAGCCTCTCTATGTCTAAAAAGTTTCATCATACTAAGTAATTTCCTTTCTACAGAAACCAAGCTAATGCCTCTAAAATTACCCCATTCACTCTTGTCGCCATTCTTACAGAGGTGTATAATTAAAGTTTTCTTAAAATCGCTAGATACTTCCGCTTTTTTTAAAAATCATACCCATAGTCTTCCCTAATTTACCCCCAGCTTCAAAACCACCATATTTCAAAAACTCATTTATTACACGATCAGTCCCTTGGACCTCATTATTTTTTAACCCTTTTAGTAGGGTCTCTAATTCTTCCTCGCAAAGTAAATCTTCCTTCACTACCAAAACGTTACAAATTTTTCCATTCTTTTCTACATCATTTGCTGTGACTTTATCATGATTTTTGATATTCTCAAAATGTTCTGCTCATCTTTTTTCAATTCTTTCCTTATTAAGTCCAGATTAAGTATTAAGTCCAGATTAAGTATTTTCTCTCAATTTTTAACATGCCAATACGATATTTTACTAGTATTCCGTCCAGCTAAATCTTCAGTACTATCGTCAATAGTATTATTGCATACCAGGTTCCAATCAATCAGAATTGCCATGAAACTAAAGCATTTTTCAGCGAGCCCTTCAATAGCCCATCTAAATGTAACAAATAATAAAAGTACAAATACGATAAATAATACTTAAATAAAAACTTTCTGATGAACAGATAACAGAAAAACGCACAATTTCGCTGAAAAATGATCTGACTAGAGACGATTCTGCCTCGTAGCTAACTCGATTAAACTTATTTCCAAATAAAACTCCTTTTTCCAGCCCAATTTTTCAATAACTCTTCTAGTAGCCAAGGACTTTTGACTAGATTAAACAAGCTAAATATCGAATTGATGCAAAACGGGTTAAATCCTGACTCGGTGTAAGAATCAGGAACATGCAGCTATTTTTAATCTGTGTAATTAGCATTACGAAGTGGCCTCGAGGTTCTTCTTAAGACTCTACCCCCTTTCTTACACCGTAATGCAAGTCGACATGTTGAACCATGTCCTCTTATGTTTTTCTAATCGTACATGATTGACTTTCTTCTACCTTCACTAAGGAATAGAAAATGTCTATATTGGGCTCAGAAAATTAGACATCAGTTTTGGGTTTTCTAGGCAGTCCAATCAAACAAGAGTTAGCTGATTTGGCTTCTTAACGGCTCACTTAATAACTATTAGAGGAACTTAAGTTTAAATTTAAGCAGAACAATGACGTGATACTTCTGTTTCAAAAATTTCTTATAGCAGACTCGCAAAAACAAGTCGTAATTACAAAAAAATTAGTAAACATTTTTCTTTCAGGTTCAATACAACAAAAGCTCACTGAGCAATGATGGTATACTATTTCATCCCAAATCTAAGATAAGAGTTGAAGTTCAACCGTTGGATAATATTATACTCTTAGGGACGAGTCTTTGCATAAAAGACATAGAGGTAAACATATCTAATTCAAGCATAAGATGCGAGCAAGGAATATATGAAATCTTATTTCAGACAGTCAAATTGGACAACAAACTAGAATTTAAGAATACCGGGAACGATACGATAATTATTTTTGAAATAAAATTTATAACAAAAAAGAGACTACACAGCCAAGCACTAGAAAAGGTGGATTTGGCACAGTTGCAGCAGCATAAAACAAAATCCTGCAAATTTTCACAGCCATACAAAATGACGAGCTCAAAATATAAAACAGATTCCTTTAAAAAGTTCATGGTGGATACAAAAAGAGCTAAAAGAACAGTAAACATAAATGATATAACCAAAGAAAAAATCTCAAGCAATCAGATGACCTCAAGCGAACAAAAAATGGTACAAGGAAAACAAGAGACACTGAGCTTGGCTGAAACAGGTACAAAATGGCTGACACTACAGGGTTACTTAAGAAGAGATAGCTACAATGCCACATTAGTGTCAGGTAGAAAAGTGAGTAATCGAGACAAACGGAGCGAGCGTCTCCCTAATGATCATACCGTTTTGACTAGCTCATTTCTCGACGGTTCATCAGCAGTAAACAGTCAAAATCCATATTTTATGAGTATTGTAGGAGGGCTTAGGAAAAGCTTTGTTCTAGAGAGCGATGAGCTTCTAGAAACCATTCGTGCTACGATGGACGAGCTCACAACATCCTGCTCGCTCGTAGAAGGATCAGAGCAAAGGTGTTTTCAGAATACCATTAGAAACGACCTTCTTGAGCTATATACAGTTTTAAGACAGCTCACTTTCATGGATTTTGGCAAGCGCAGTAAATTTATAAGTCTTGTTTCTGTAATTCTTTCCGACCTGGAAAAGGCAGAAAAGGAGTTTCATGCAAAATTCGAAGAATGCAAAACCAAAAGATCTAGGTACATGAGAAAAAGAGAACAACTGCTCGAGTGTTTTATTTCACAAGGGACAGATCTGGATCGACATGATCATCAGTGCTTTGATCCGAATGATTTAGATACGGATAGAAATGCAACGACAAAAATCATTTACAAAGAGTGCTCAGCAGAGATCAAAGATAAACTTCCACTTTTGTGGATAAAAGAAGTTTATGAAATGGCAAAATACAAAGAAACAATTTATAAAGAGTTCAGGAATTTGATAGGATATGATCATACTTATCTGACAGACAGAATTATGTCGGATTACCAAGACAGCCGCACTGTCAGAATATTTAGAGATTACTGTGACCTCTCAGAATTGTTGCCATCTTTTAACCAGTTGATTCAACATTTTTACTGTGTTGCTAGTGTCATTGCAGGCAGTGTCCAGACAAATAGTTCCTCTTTGGCAATTGAAACAAATGTATTAATTGTTCAAAAGGATTCAGAAATAATTCTGTTAAGGAGAAATATCACCAAAGCTCCTCCAGGCAAAGTTGGTGACACAGGAAAAGACGGGGGAAATGTTTACTTAAAAGCAAGCAAAATAATTGGAATGAACCTTGTAATCAAATCTCATGGTTCAGACGGTGGAACAGGCGGAGAAGGACTGAGGGGCTTAGATGGAACAAAAGGCAGTGACGGAAGCTTTCCAAAAGAGATATCCGAGTTGTCTTTTTATGAAAATAAGACTGAATCAGAACTGAACCTCATTAGCACAAGACACAACCAACCAGTTTACATAGACCTAGGAATAGGTAGTGAATGGGAAGAAATAACTGTTCAAACTTATAACAGGGTATTTGAATACACGTCTTCTAACGCTCAAGCTGGCGAAAATGGTGGACCAGGAGGTAAAGGATACCGTGGAGGAGATGGAGGTTCTCCAGGTAGTTTATACCTCAGAGTCCCGGATGAATCCGCTCACAGGGTAAAATTCGAAGCTACAGGAGGAAAAGGAGGGGAAGGGGGACGTGGTGGTAACGGGGGAAGAGGAGGGGAAGGTGGGCTAATCAAAGCGTCAAAATGGAGATATACAAGAGAAGTAAAAAGTATAGAGAAATGGAAAATGATCCTTTTCGTTCCTTTTAAAGAACATGGATTTACGTCAACGAAAGGAAAGCTTGAATTCATAGAAGAATTTCCAGTAGACAAAGCGTCCAATGGTCAAAACGGCCCAACGGGCCCCAAAGGAGATTCAGGCAACAAAAACAGCAATCTTCCGAAAAATCCAGAGTTTCCGTATGAAAAATCAAGTAACTTGAATGAAATTTTAACCCTCCTTAGTCACATTGGAGACACATCCACTGGTTCTGGTTGCAAAATTTCCTTCTTTAACAAAGTAGAAAGCAATACTCAGCGCTATATAAGTATCTATAAACTACTGGGAAATTATCTCGCTGAAATAAAAGGTTTATACCTCAACAAAACTCTGTCAGAAATACTTCACGCAGAACAAGGTCTCGAGAAAAGCCTCATTGATCACTCAAATTACGAGCTAATCGCAATAAAAGCCGAGCTAGAGCACGAGATTATGGAAAGTGAAATTAAGTCTAAGAATCTAGAAAATAGCTTGAAATCATTTTCTTATAATGAGTTAACTCGACACTTGACTGAAGCAGCTCATCACCTGATCACACAAATCCAAACAAAAAGTGATGTACACACTGAACTACGAATAATGAGTTTTCTCTCACCAATGGCAGCAGTTTTTGGCATGCTTTTAAGCCTTTTTATAGCCATACCTATCATAGCACCTAGTGTGGGGCATTTGACCTTAGCCCCGTCTTTTAGCTTGATCACAAAAGCAGTCGAACAACCGTCTATCGAAAATTTAAAAACTACTTCTGACGCTATTCTAACAGCCCTTCAGAGATCTATAGGAAATGAAACAAATGAGGAACAATGTGCCGCAAAGAACATTGATAACATTCTTGAAAACCTTGGACAAGAATTCAAGAGTTTATACCTGGAAAAACTATTTGCATTTTCTCGCGATTTGAGGGACTTGATTTCAATATCAGACGGCAAAAAAATAGAGAGCAATGTTTGCAGCAAAATTCTAAAAACCAATTTGATTAAAAGGGTAATAATAAATATAACACGAATTGTTGAAAGCTTTCCAGCAGCTGACAAAACAAATGACTTTAAAATTTACCTACTGGAAATTGCAGTTCGGATAAAAGCTAAGCTTTATGAAGCTGAAAACCTACTGAATTTAGTAAAGGAACGGGAATTTGTTGACAGCTTAATACAAGCAATAGCTCCTATAATAGACACTAGCATGGACAGCATAAATAATGATAAGGTAGCTTATTTAGATAGAAAAACTGCACAAAAATCTAAGGCTCTTTTACTGACAGGGGAGAAAATTTACAATAATTTATGTTGCTTTGCTAAAGCAGTTTGTCACATTCAGCAGGATGATAACCTTCTTAAAAACCTTCCACAAATAGTGACGACATCCGTCCCAGACTCTTTAACACATGCACTAGAGAAGATTAGAACTCAATTATATTCTTCAACAGGGATGCAGAGGGGGAATATACAACTAATTTTGGACAAACAGGATTATGAAAGCGAATTCAAAAGATTGAGTTATTTTGATAATTCTGAATTTACTCTAGTGACGAAATTCAACAGCAAGTACTGGGTTGTGGATATTCAGGCTAAGTTGGCTGGTAACGGTATTGAAGACATAGATTATTCAGTGTCCATACATCAACAAGGCTTAACACTTTCTAACATTCTTATCAGCTCTCTATTACCTATCATTACATATGAAACCCGATACGACAAACATCTTAAAGAATGGCAGCACGAGAAAACAGAGCATAAAATTGTTTATCCCTTCCCTTACAAGCTAGATATTGAAGTAAAAACATACCGTTCCAACTCTTCTAATAAGGATGCAATTGATATGAGAAATTTGGAGCAAATTATACTCGACTTCACAGTGTTATACCAAAAATAACTTTGCTTATTACAGAGAGTCGGTTTTGGTCTTAAAAAGCATCCTTCCTTAGAAAATTAGATGTAGAAGCCCTAAGAAATAGATGCCAAATCTTGTGCGAAGCTATTTTAAAGCAAGTGAACTATTTATTACTGTTGTTTTTACATTGAATATTGCAAGGTTTCTATTTCTATCATTTTTTGCATTCTAATCACTTTAATTCAGTATCTTCTCATTTCAAGTTACGCTGGCACAATCTTATTACAAATAAAGTATATTTATATCCTGATAACTAGTAGGTCTTTTGTTATATCTTATTTGACATAGGTAGAAAGGGCCCATTCTTAGTGGGCGGATCGAAGGACTTATCTAGGGACGGGGGTCGGTAAAATGAAAATACACGTTTTAACCCCTAGGATTTCTAGAAGGACGAGAGGGAGACAATCTCAGGTGATCCCCTCCCCCCGCTTTGTGTAGCTCTACACGTAATTAAATTTTAAAATTTTGAAAAGACCATTGTTTTGTTTCCAAATATTGTTTGCATTGCAAATATTTGATTCCATACATTGTTTCCAAAAATCCGTTTGTCGTGTTTCGGTTACAGTTGGCATAGGCCGCTCTTACTTACACTTCGTTACCACAACTGCATGGTAATGCGTAAACGATAAACGGAGTCGGTATTATTTAGAGTCACTTTGTAATCTTACGGCATTTCAAACCCCATTTTGCAAGTGTATACTTAAATAGCAGGAATGCCCGTTCTCTCCTTGCGCCGATAAATTTATTTGATGATTTTAAATGCTTTAGAGGTTTGATCAAGTCAATATTATTTAAGAAAGTTGATCAAATTGAGTCGTAGTGTTTAGTAATTTTATCATAGACTGGGCTTGAAATAAAAATCACGTAGGCTATTTGATTAAGTTTTAGCATCTTGCTGCAATATACACAAATATACAAAACTGGAAACATTTGTTGGTTCCGTCCTTATTTCTCAATTCATTAAATAAAGTATTCAAATAAGGAAATTGCGTAATATTTATTTAAAATCAACTGATACGTAATCTTTACCTATTCCCTTCTTATTTAAACAAAAATAATGAACACTTATCATCATTCATAGATATGAAGCTACATAAATGCTTGACGTAATGGCATGAAAACAACTTGATGATTTAACATGCAGATAAAAGCAGCATAAAAGGAGAACCGAAAGACATTCTTTTCAAAAATCTTACTTTAAACTCCTGGTGGCAGAAAAAATAGTTAAAAATATTATTACGAATACTAAAATAGAAAGAAACAAAATATTTCCGGAAATTCGTTAAGAATTCGTTGGAAATGTGATATTCAAAATAGACATGGAAAAAAGTTCATGTGCAGATTTGATAATTTAGATATGTCCAGTGAAGAAAAAATAACTTCCACAAATGTAAGTCTGTTTTTGAATGAACACTCTATTGTACGATTTGACAGGTTGGTTGCAAATAGAATAATAACACCCAATAAAAAGCACAAGTTTAAACATGTAAAGTTAACATAAAAATAAATTTCTTCATTAAGTATTTTTCTTAAATTTTTAAAATATATAGTGAAATTTTTCAAACAAGGGATATAGGCTTACTTGGAATTCATCAGTCGAAACTTGTGAGGGTTTGGCTTGCACAGGAGTATCTATAGGAACTGTTGTGAATCCACTAGGAGTAGCCACAGTATTAGGAGGTGGTTGTACTGAAGTTCGGTTCTATGGATGAAACAAGAAACGTAAGTAGGTAACAACGGTCAAAGGCATAATCTGGGGAGTCACTTATAGAGCACAAACATGGGCCAAGGTTCCTATCTATAAGATTTTAAAAAGGCTAATGGTTGCATAGAGGATTCAATATCAAAGTGAACACCTCCGTTAAAATTCCTTTTGATTTGTAGGTTCACAAAGTTCATTTAATGGCTATGACTAAAGACGAGGAGATAAAAGCAAGGTCACATTATTAAGAATAGTATGTAAGAAATTTGGTAAAAGCTAAGAACAATAGACAAAAACAAAGCCGTGACAACTGGCTTCATTCGTGCACTAAAAAAAATCAATATTTTCATAGCACTACTGCAGCAGTTCAACATTTCGGCTAATGCCCGAATTCGAATTTAGAACAGGAATTTCAACCAAGCACATGAACATATGTTAATATCAACCAAGTTGGAGTGTTGTGAAAATTAATCTGGTTTAATACCGAACTCTTTGTTTTTTACGCCGTTTTATTCTTTCCCTAATTTGAATTTAGCACACGAATGCACAAACCGCTTTTTTTTTTATTTCAACGTCGGGGTATTGAATTTGGGGTATTGTAAAAGCTACAAAATTGATTTGATTTAATACCAAACTATTCATTTTATGTGCAGTTTAATTTTTCCCCTGTCAGTTTGGCGAATTTAGTATCTAAAGCGAAACTTACTTTGTTTAAGATAGACCTACCAAGCTTACTCAAATAAACTGACTCGTGATATTTCTCAGTATTTGTATAGTTCCAAAAAGTAGCACTTTACTGAAAACCAAGCTTGTTTTCCAGAGGATCGCAATTGTGTACTAAAAGTTATAAATATTATGGCCAGTGAAAGACTATTGAGAGCCTCGGTAAAATTCCCAGGTAAATGAAAGAGTTTCACATGCTTTGACAAAAGGTCTCTTATAGAGATAGGCAGCAACTACTAATACTACTACTAATAACTCACTGCAGCACCAAGCCGCCTGAGGCCAACACAGCCACACACGCTCCTCCTCCAACCTAATCTATTTAAAGCCTCCCTCTTTACAACCTCCCAGGAAGTTACCATTTTCTTTAAATCTTTCTTTACGACATCCTCCCAACCCAGACAAGGACGACCTGCTTTCCGTGTAGCCCCAGACGGTTGGCCAAAAAGGACAATTTTCGGTAATCTGTCATCCTTCAACCGTAGAACGTGGCCTAGCCATCTCAACCTTTCTTTCATTATAGCCCTAAAAAGCGGGATTGAACCACATTTTTCGTACAACCTACTGTTTGAAATACGGTCAGTCAGCCGGGTACCCAGAACAATCCGTAGGCAATTTCTCTGGAAAACATCTAGTAAATTTTCATCTACTTTTCGGAGCGCCCATGCTTCAGAGCCATATTTGACCACTGTCATCACTGTAGCTTCCAATATTCTGATCTTGGTTTGCAGACTTATCTTTCTATTCTTCCAAACTTTTTTTAACTGTGAAAAAAAACCCTGAGCCTTAGCTATTCTACTTTTAACATCTTCACTGCTCCCACCATCTTTACTAATAATACTACCAAGGTAACTCGAGCTCCCAACCTGGTCAATCTTTTCGTTACCTATTGTCACCTGTTCATCTTCACTTATTCCTAGCCTTAGTGACTTAGTCTTCTTAACATTAATTTTCAAGCCTATTTTAGCACCTTGAACTCGCAAAATCTCTAAAAATTCATTCATTTTGCTCACACTTTCATCTAATATGCTTAAATCATCAGCATAATCTAAGTCCAGGAGCGTTTTTCCTCCCCATTAGATTCCGTAGTCTCCAATTGCCTTTCCTGTGCTCCTTAAGACTAAGTCCATCAAAATGATCCATATAAAGGGGGATAGAACACAATCCTGCTTAACTCCTGATTTAATACAAAACCAGTTGCTAACCTCATTTCCTACCTATCACTCATATAATTCTTATACAAACCCCTTCAAACTCTCAAGTTTAGTATTCAACTCTTCCTGGAAGTTTTTTCTCAAATTTTCATCCTGGAGTCTACCAACATCATAACTTTCCAGGAGGTAGTTACCCTTCCGAAATTTCTGCTTTAAATTAACCTTAGACACTACTAGATGGTGATCTTTACTTTAACATCAATAACAGCACTCCTATACACCCTAGTATCTTGTATTGATCCTGCTAGTCTTCTGTTTACAACAACATAATCAATAAGGTTTGCTGTCTTACCATCACGTGAATACCTTAATACCATCACGTGTCTATACTTAATACCCTATTTTAGTGAAAACTCACATTTACCTGCTTTTTGTTTCACAGAAGTTAAACCAAGATCTTTATATTAGGTTTATTATGTGTACTTACAAAAAAAATAATAATAAAATAAAAATGAAAATGAGAACAGATTGATTCATTTTTTTATGGAACCTAAGAGCATAAATCTGGAACCTAATAAGCATACACTGACGTAATCAAAGCCAATACATACACTGACGTAATCAAACTTGTAACAAAAAAAAATATGTTATTTTGCAGAAAACACAAGACATATTTCTAAAACTAGGTAATGTAAACTGACTCAGGATATTTCTCTATATTTGTAGAATTTCAAAAAACTAGCACTTTACTGAAAACACAAGAGCCACGCAAAAAAACAGGATGTTGTTGGAGCACAAAGATCCTTAAGAAACCCGTAGAAAATAAAACATAAACTTATAAGGTTCTCCAGAGTATTTCACGGATGATGATGATATTGATAACTTTTGGCATACAATTTAAATTCTTTAAAAACTCTAGCAAAAAAAAGTCGTATCCAAAAAGTCATGAAGGACATATAAATGACGGTGGACGACTTTACCCCCCCCCCCCCCGTGGAAAATAAGGCTTTCCAAACTTGAGAATTTTATTAGAGTTTTTTTCGGTAGGGGGAAGGAATTTTGTAATTGTGTATTATACGCCATTCACTCAAGTTTACGATGTCTAAAACTTGAGAACAAACCGGTTTCTTCGTTAATTTCTCCGTTGCTTTAGAAACAAATTTGAGCTATATATTTGTACATTCGGAGGGGGGAAGGTAAAGTATAGCGGGTCTGCATGCAAAATGTGTTAGGTACAATTATTCTGCATATTATCAAGTAAGAAATGTTTTTTAACTTCAAACTGTTCAAATACTTTACCCCCCTCATGTGGAAACATACAGCCGAAATTATATATTTCCCATTTATTCTGTCACTTGTCTTTGTCTTGTCTCAAGGTAATCTCAAAGAAATTAACAAAGAAACCGGTTTGTTCTCGAGTTTTACACAGCGCAAACTTGAGTGAGTGGTGTATAATACACAGGTACCAAAATTCCTTCCCCCTATACAGTGGCGTCGTTCCCCAATAATTTGGAGAAAAAAAATTATTGTATTGTCCTTATCCTTAAATCTCCGGATGTGGGCCTCTTTTGGCCCTTCCAATAAAAATGATGGAGCTACGCCCCTGCCCCTACGAAAAAAAACTCAAATAAAATTCTCAAATTTGAAAAACCTTATTTTCCATGGGAGGGGAGGATATTCCGGGGGGATATTTTACAGGGGGTGGGTGGGTAAACGGCTAGAACCATAAATGAAAGACTGATTTCGAAAGCATTTTATACCAGCAGTAGGCAACAGTCAAGAGCCAGTAATGTAAATCTTAGAATATGGGAACGTTCGTTAGTATTATTTAAAATTGAGAACTTATTAAAATAAATGAAAACAACAGAAATCTAGTTATTTCTGTATACAGGATGAAAAATTTTGGATGGAAAGTTTTGATACGAATCTTGGAGGCTGGTGAATTGTCGAAAGACTACCCAGAAACATTTGCTTCTGGTGTGTCTAGAAAATGCAATCTACAACTCATAGCAATTGAAATGAATTCAAATCATATAAAAAATCCTAAAATACTTTATTATTCTACTATAAAAAACTTCCTTAAGTGCTTTATATTTCTATTGTAAAAAACACTGTGTACTGTTTTATGTTTTCAGTAAAGTCCTAGTTTTTCAGAGCTTGAACAGTAAATTGATTCTCTACTTGGTAATACAGGGCTATGGCTTTGATTGCAGCTGCTGCAAGGTTGAGTAAAAGACTTGTTACTTGTCCCTGCAAAAAAAACAAAAAAAAAAAAAAAAAAAAAAACACACACACCAAGCAACTGAAACATCAATTAGACATCCTATGTGCCATCAATGACTCTGAAGAATCTTTAGCCTTTTATTCTTAATGAAAATATATTTAAAACTGAATTAAAAAACCGGTGTAATCGAAGTGTAATTGCAAGAGAAAAATTAAGGTAACCAATAAATTAATTATGTGAATTGAAATGGTAATTTTAATATTTAAATTGGCCAGTCCCTGTATCCCCTCAATAGCATATCTATAAGTGTTAGTACATATATACATTTAGCTAAAGAGTTCAATTCAAGCTAAAATGAATATAACATTTGACCAGCACTTTTGAAATTTCAATGAAGAGCAGGGATGTGGGATGGGAGGTCACCCTTCTGTTTGTCTTAAGTTTGACTCCCCTTGTGTTTTAAGTTTTAGCTTTAAGCTTTAAGTTTAACCTCGTTTTAAGTTTGCCAGCAATGCTTAGAATTTTTTTTGTCTCAGAGGAAAACTTCATAAGCTTCCAAAAACAAAGATCCAGTGTGTCAACCATGAGGATTATGCTGTTTCGTCATGGTTTAATTGCAAGGAATCTTACTTTTCCTTATTGGTAGTTGAAGAGAACATCTGCTGAAAGCAGTTTTGCTGGAAATAACAGTTTTTGTCAAAACTGAGTTGCAAACGCTATGTTGTGGTAAAAAAAAATTATCTTTCGAATGGTCTAATTGATATTGCTGTAAGACATCAACACTCTGCATCTAATTCTGAGATACAAATGTCAAAATTTTCAAACTTGTTTTTCTTGGAATTTTAGAGAAAAAGATTGGGAAATGCTTTCTTAGGTAAAAAAAAAAAAATTCCCTGGTGAATCGTCTAATTGACATTGCTGTAAGACGTCAGTGTTTTAGCTAAAGTCGATTCTTAGATAAAATTTCAAAATTTTCAAAATTGTTTTTCTCAGAAATTTAGATAAACAGATTCTGCAAAACCAATCTCAGTAGACGAATTGCAAATATTTTTTAATAAAAAAAAACCTTTCTATGGATAGAGATGTTTCCAAAGAAAAGCAAACTTCCAAGCAAAGTTGAAAAGAAATGATGATGATGCAGAGTAATTCAAAAATTTCAATTTAGCTTCATGATTAAGAAAAGGCAGTAAATTTTTCCTACTTAACAATTTCTGCCTCAGGACAATCTTAACAAGAATATTGCCAATGGAATCTTGTAAGTGACAAGAATTTTGAAAACCCTAAGCAGCTCCCAGTCACTTTTCAGTTACATTGAAAGAAAATTCATTTCTCCCTTTCTTTGTTTTGACTGTAAAATGGGCTAATTATAGAATTTTTCAGGTGCAAAAACAAGAAGCACTCCAAACAGACATTTTTACTACAAGATCATAACAGGTTTGTTACAAACCAAGCACTGTTATTCAGAACTAGGCTACCGAATATGTAAATAATATATATTTTAAAGAAGATGTTCACAAGTATGTTAAATAGCAAAATTAGCGACCCCCCCCCAAAAAAAAAATCAGAAAACATACCATGTTTGATTGGTTTTCAAAAGGGCTGTAATTTTCCAGGCCATCTTGAGGTCTGACATTTGTAGATGTGGCTTGTCTCACTGAAGGGTCCTAGGAAATACAAGGTCAAATTTAGTACTTTAAAAGCAACATTTCCATTCAAATAAAACTACCTTTAAGTGACCCTTGGGCTAATACAAACCTGCAGCCAGGCGATAAAGGATGAACTCTCCAATAAAAGGGTTTATGTCCCCTCCCCCACATACAAACTTTTAGAAAAACGCGTGAAAAAATACAAACTTATGAAGTATGATTATAAAGACAATTATTTATCTTTTGACAATGTGTTTAGCTATTTAGGAAGTTTTCCAACAAAAAGAAGAAGAGGGAAGCACAAATCCAAAACAGAAACAACTCCACAAATTTCCACAAAGAGGAATAGAGCTAACACTACCAAGTCTTCTAAAAGCCAGAGCATCATTTGCACTTTATTGAAAACAAAATATATGTTAAACATTTTCTTATTTATAACGTTAATAAATCGAAAATAGCTGAGATTTCACAGAATGAATGTCATTATATATTACACAATTTGTCTGCTTTGTTCAGCTCATTTCAGTAGTCTTGGATATTATGGTGATTTTCTTTCTTTTGTTGTTGTTGTTTTGACAAACAAGAGCTAAGAGCTCATATGGCACTTGTGACGAGGCCGGAAGAGCCAAGAGCCAAGAGCTCATATGGTACGAGCTCTAGCAAAATTTTAAGAATCAATAGATCGATTTAAAAGGAAAATCAGAGGCTTAATGCCAGTCAGGATTTAAAATAAGAGCTCTGAGTCATGATGTCTTTCTAAATATCAAAATTCATTAAGATCCGATCACCCACTCATAGGTTATAAATACCTCATTTTTTTTCTAATTTTTCCTCTCCCTTCAGTCCCCCAGATGGCCAAATCGGGGAAAACGACTCTATCAAGTCAAGTTGTGCAGCTCCCTGACACATCTACCAATTTTCATCGTCCTAGCACGTCCAGAAGCACCAAACTCGCCAAAGCACTGAACCCCACCCCCTAACTCCCCCAAAGAGAGCGAATCCAGTACGGTTGCGTCAATCACGTATCTACGATATTTGCTTATTCTACCCACCAAGATTCATCCCAATTCCTCCACTCTAAGCGTTTTCAAAGATTTCCGATTTCCCCCTCCAACTCCCCCCAATGTCACTAGATCTGGTCAGAATTTGAAATAAGAGCTCTGAGACATGAGTTCCTTCTAAATATCAAATTCCATTAAGATCCGGTCACCCGTTCTTAAGTCAAAAATACCTCAATTTTTCTAATTTTTCCAAATTCACACCCCCCAGCTCCTCCAAAGAGAACAGATCTGTTCCAATTATGCCAATCACGTATCTAAAACTTGTGCTTATTCTTCCCATCAAGTTTCATCTCGATCTCTCCACCCTAAGCGTTTTCCAAGATTTCAGTTTCCCCCCTCCAACCCCCGAAGTCCCTGGATCCGATTCGAGTCGAAAATGAAGCATCTGAGACACAAGTTCCTTCTATATATCAAGTTTCATTATGGTCGGATCACCTACTCGCAAGATAAAGATACCCCAATTTTCACGTTTTCCAAGAATTCCGGTTTCCCCTCCAACTACCCCCAATGTTACAGGATCTGTTCGGAATTTAAAATAAGAGCTCTAACTTACATGGTCCTTCTAAATATCAAATTTTATTAAGATCTGATCACCGGTTCGTAAGTTACAAATACCTCGTTTTTTCATAGTTTTTCAGAATTATTCCCCCCACCCAACTCCACCAAAGAGAGCGGATCCGGTCCGGTTATGTCAGTCACGTATCTTGGACTTTTATTTAGACTATTATTGGACTTCTTTTTTATTCTTCCCACCCGGTTTCATCCTGATCTCTGCACTTTAAGTATTTTCCAATATTTCCAGTCCCCCTCCCCCAACTACACCCCCCCCCCTATGAAGCTGAATCCGGTCGGGATTCAAAATGAGAGATCTGTGTTACAAGGTCCTTCTAAATATGAAGTTTCGTTAAGATCCAATCACTCCTTTGTAAGTTAAAAATATGTCATTTTTTCTAATTTTTCAGAGTTAACCCTTCCCCCCAACTCCCCCAAATAGAGCAGATCCGTTCCGATTATGTCAATCACGTATCTAGGACTTCTGCTTATTTTTCCCACCAAGTTTCATCCTGATCCCTCCACTCTAAGTGTTTTCCAAGATTTTAGGTTCCCCCCTCCCCAACTCCCCCCAATGTCACTGGATCCGGTCGGAATTCAAAATAGGAAATCTAAGACACAATATCCTTCCAAAAATCAAATTTCATTGAGATCCGCACACCCGTTTGTAAGTTAAAAATACCTCATTTTTTCTAAGTTTTTCCAATTTAACCCTCCCCCCACTCTCGCCCCCCCCCCAGATCGTCGAATCAGGGAAACAATTTTTAATTAATCTGGTCTGGTTTTTGATACGCCTGCCAAATTTCATCGTCCTAGCTAACCTGGAAGTGCCTAAAGTAGGAAAACCAGGACAGACAGACCAACAGAATTTGCAATTACTATATGTCAATTGGTAGATAGCAAGTGCCATAATGAAAACCAGACTGCTCAAAACCCATATCATTTCAATGAAATGCAAAAGACATTCAAGCCATTCAGAAATTCGTAAAGGGGGACAGGTAGCACTAAACTTATTTGTAAGCATTAAGACATAATTTTGTTTTGTTGTTGTTGATGTTATGGCAAATAAAAACACACTGCTCCAAACAAACGAACAAAAAATTCCGTAAAGTTCGAATGATTCCCTGCCACTCTGTTTGTTTTAAATTCTATTGTAGTTTTTATTCGTTTTGAGTCTGATTTATTAATTGATAGTGATTTGTGTATGTTTTTTGTTTGAATTAATATTTGACTTTTTTCTGCTCATCTTTGGTCTAAAAGTAGCTCTTCACTTATCTTTGATAAAATCCTTTTCGTTTGGATTAACACTACTGCAGCAAAAAAATTTTGTGATGCTACTTCTAGCGTGCTAAATAACTGTGATGCCAAATTTAAAGAATACAAATTCTTTGGAATTGTGAAAGGTGTAGATAAAGCTTATGCAGCAGAGCTGTTTACTGGTTGTGATGGTGCTGTTGATGCAAATAGTATTGGCAACTTGACCTCAGTGAAAATGTCTTTTCAAGACACTATTGCACTATCTAATGCTGGGCAATTGGGCTTAAAAACGGAATATGAAATATTCCGAGTTTTTGAATGTGTCTACAAAAGACACTCCAGGTCAAGGCATCCTGGAGTGTGCTAACTGTGGGGATACTCATTTTGCTTCCTTTGTTTTTGTTGTTGGTGTAATTGAATGGAGCTTCCAGAATTTCTTCTCTATGCTCCAATGTTCATTTTGCTTCCAGTCTTAAGTGTTGTGTCATTCAGGATTTTCTCAAAAAGAGCCAAAAGGCAAAGAAATGACTGCCAATATCGCACTGCATACAGTGAGAAGACACTCCATGTGAAGTTTCATTCTATCTTCTCATCCATCTCATCAGATGGGCACTTCCATACAGTTTATGATCCTGAACCATTGGAGACTGCAGTTGAAGGTCCAAGCAAACTCGAAATCGCAAATGCCAATGAAGAGAAGGATGACAGTGAAACTCCCCTCAAAGCACCAACTGGTAGATTTCAGCACAAGCATTTAATGGCGGGTATGTTCATCACAGTTGTTTATGAGGTGAAAGGGAAAAGATGAAGTACATGTGAAAAAGTTTATGTTGGAAAAATTGATACACTTTGTACACATTCTGTTGAAGTGATCTTCCTCAGAAAGGCTGGTGTTTCTCTGTGCTGCTTCAAGTTTCATGCCAGTGACTGTGATGAAATTGAACTTTCTAGAGTGGCCCAGATTCTGCCCAGTCCTGTTATTGACGGCAAGTCTTTCAGTTACAGGTTTCCATGTCAAATCACCAGTGATGCTTGAAAGAAAGTGATAATTTCTCCTTTAGTTTTTGACCCTATTTTTTATAATAGAAGTTAACAAAATAAACCAAACTGAATTTTGTGTCCAAGACATCTGTAACGAATACTGGTTGGTATAAGCGTTTGCTGGTAAAGATGAATCACCAACAAGAAGAGGAATTCTCAATTGAAAATAATGTAATAAAAATAAAATCCTTCTGCTGTGGGTAAGTCACGTTTTCCTAACGAACTTTAAGAAAAATCCAACTGAGCTTCGAGATGTATTGATATAGCAAATGAAAGCTATTTTTTTTCCATTTATTGATGTATGCAGTCACTGGATGTTCTATGGTTAATTCGAAAATCAGAAAAAAGGGTTGTGAAACGCGTGTAAGTTACAAAACCAATCGTGTTTCACCCATTGATAAATGTGACTACCTAGTCTTTAATACAAAGTCTGTATACCCATTTCTCTTCTTTGTTCTAACATCTCTGTCCATTGTGTCTCTGATTTGCAGTGGTTAGGCATCCATTTTGTTCAAATCTATTAACTTTTAGGACCAATATTGTATGTGATGTTAAAGAAAAACAAAGTGGGTTATGGTACAATAGTGGCTAATTGTGGCCAACATTCTTAAAAAGTGATTGCATTGCTATATAGAAGCATTGTGATCATTCAACACTTTTCCTGTCTGGTATTTCACCTGTCCTGAAAAAAAGGATCTGGTTGAATTGCATATATTATATTTCCACTATTGTAAGTTTCTGCTTTATTTACCTCAGTTTTATAGGAACAAGAAAACAATTTGGTATTTTGGGGCTTCTGACATTATTACTTCTTTGCAGAAGTTGGGCTCAAAATTGGAAAAGGAGTATGTTTTTCTCTGGGCCCTTCCACGCCTTATTTTGTTTATTTATCAATTAGTTTTTACCTGTTTTTGTTTTATAGTTGCGTTATCTTTTAGAGGTTCTTTTTTTAGTTGAGTTATGGTTGTGTTGTATATGTTTTATCTCTTGCATAGTTGTGTTATTTTTCTTTCATTATCTTTTATTTACTCCATTTATCTTGTATTTTAGTGGGTTAAAAATAAATTATTATTATTATTTTCTGAAAAGGTTCTATTTTAGTTGATTTGTATTTTTTTTTTTAATTGACAATATTTTTTTACTGTTTACTAAAGGTAATATCTGTTCAGTTATTTTTTCTGTTTTCTTAAGATTTTGAATTGCTAATTATATTCTCGACAATATTTTACAACAAAATTTTGCTGAAATTTTACAATAGAATATTGTAAGAATCTCGTGTAGAGATGGATGGGAAGGTTGAGCATTACTCAGATGGAATAAAAATCTGCGTATTTTTTTTGTCTTCTTTAGGGCTGAAGCTATCTAGATCCTCATCCTTTTTCAACCTTAAATAGAGACAAATATTGATTGACCATCTTTTGATAAAATTAAATTTTAAAAACTTTTACCACAAAAGAAGTTTTTCAAAGAAAGTAAAGAATTCCATTAAGCCAAACTACTACTACTAACAACTCACCACAGCACCAGGCCAGCTGAGGCTAATACAGCTGCAAACACTCTTCCTCCATTGCAATCTATTTAAAGCCTCCCACTTTTACATCCTCCCATGAAGTTCCCATTTCCTTTAAATCTTTCTTTATGACATCCTCTCACCACAGCTGCAGACATCCTGCTTTCTATTTAGCCCTAGACTGTTGGCCAAAAAGGATGCTATTTGGCAATATGTCATCTTTCATCTGAAGAATGTGCCCTGGCCATCTCAACTTATCTCTCATTACCAATTACAAATTAATAATCATATGTCAATTCTAAAACTTGGTCAACCTGCCTGAGACCCTAGGCAGGTGTGCCTCTCCAAAAGCTAACACACAAGTATTTTTCTAATAAGAGAATCACAGCTACACCTGCTGTTTACCAAAACACATGGAAAACTATATGTCTCCCCATTCACCTGTGAGTCCAGGGGAATTGTCGATCATGAGTCAATCCTAAAATATGATAATCCACCTGAGACTCCAGGCAGACAAACCTATTAGGCGTAGGTCACTTGTTTGCCTGTGAGTCCAAGCAAATTCATTTCCTTGTTTAGCATACAAGTCCAGTAGACATTGTCCACCATAATCAACCAAAAAATCTTGATCATCCCTTAGTTCTATGACTATATTGTTTCTACCCTAGGATGGATGGATGATATACTATCTATCAACAAGTGAAAAAGACATTATTGTTTTACAATCCTGAAAATGGCTTATGGAAGCTTTGCCTATCACCAAAACTATCTATCTTGGCTTTTTCTCTAATTAGCCTAACTTGCTGGCAACTTGATTTTAATTCAAGCAGGATTGAACTTCATTGTTCACTGTTCACTGTTCATTGTTCACTATCCAACATAACCTTTTCATCTGCACTTATTCCTACCCTTAGTGACTTAGTCTTCTTAAAATTAATTTTAAAACCTTTTATAGCACCCTGAACATGAAAAACCTCTTAAAGTTCATTCATTTTGTTCACGCTTTCATCTAGGATGCTTGAATCATCAGCATAATCTAATTCCAGGAGAGTTTTTCCTCTCCATTTGACTCCGTGGTCTGTCATTGCCTTTCCTGTGATCCTTAAGACAAAGTTCATTGAAATTATCCACAGAAAGGGGATAGAACACAACCCGGATTAACTCCTGATTGAATAAACAACCAGCTGCTAACCTCATTTCTCACTTTAACCAAAGCAGTGTCATTCTCATTTATAGCACTATTCACTTTAATGTGTTTGTTTGGTATACTATACAGGGATAAAACCTTTGCTAAAGCTCTTCTATCAACAGAATCAAATGCTTGCTCATAATCTATAAAACTGAGGAAAATTTAGTTCATACATGTGTAAGGCTGACAGCCCCCTTGCCTTCACAAGACCAGACCATAAACTGAACATAATAACTGTTTTTATGTTTTTAATGTTCTCTCTGGCAGAGTGGAATTAGTGCTGAATTGCTACCTTCCAGAAGGAAACAGTATAATATTCTGGAAACTACTTTCAAAGATTCTAAAATCCTTACTATTCTAATATTGTTCTCTAAGGTTAATTACTTAATTTTATCAACACCCCTTGGTAAAGGTATCATAGCTCATATAATTGACATACCAATAAAGTGAACATACCACTTGATGCCTTTTTTATGCTCTTTATGAATAAATATAATTGCTTCTGTCACAAATTCAAATTTAAGCACTTTTTGGCCTAACCTAACCCAACCTAACTATAAATAATTTTGGCACTGAGAAAATGGAGTATTATTTTGTCAAAAATGACCACAAAAACAGTGTTGAGATAATGTAGTATTATTTTGTCAAAAACAACCAATAACTCATACTTTAACTGAAAATTCATCATTTTTAAGAGCTCAAAAAGTGCTTAAATTTACAATAGAAGCAATTAATATATTTTTAAAGAACATAAATGCTGGACGTTCTACTGGGGATAGGCGATTCGGGTATCTACACTTCCCATAGGTCCAATCCAGTAATTATTTAAAGATGGCGATTAATGCTGATGCATACTGCTATTAGTAAATAAAAGTAAGTGGCAAGTTTATATAGTTGAACAATAAACGTTAGAGACTTATATAAGTAGTTTATAGACATTAAGTGAACCGTGAAGCCTTCTTTCAGTGGGCCATGACATAGGTCGTTTTTACATTTTGTGTTTTGTTATTTGTCCAGGACTTACCACTGAATATTTGCCAATTTTCCCAAGAGTTATGGCTGGTAACAAACGGGCGCGTTCTAGCCCAGTAAAAAGACGGGACAAGTGTTCGTCTTGTGCAATTAATTTAAGCGAGGAATCAAGTGCTATGAATTGTGATGATTGTGATGATTGTGATTGCTGTTTATGCATCAAATGTCTTGAGCTCTTGGAACCAGAATACATCTTACTTACAAAAATGACTCGTCACATGGGTTGTCAATGGAAATGTCCAATGTGCAAGGGAAACACCCAAGCGAGCAATGTTAATGCCTCTGAGATTGCACAAGTTGTTGATGTGTCTATTAAGAACTCTCTTAGTGGTTTTGAGAATGCAGTTAAGACTCTAGATGTTAAGATTAAGAAGGCAGTTAAGGACTCTTTTGCTAGCTTTAAAGATGAAATTAAAGCGGAAATTGACACTCAGTTTAAGGCAATAGAAGATAGGATTCATACTCTTGAGCAATCCTCAGGAATGGCAAAAGATAATAACGCCTTAAAAGATTTAGTAACCACTGAAGTAGCTACATTGAGAAAAACTTTAGATGAACAGTTTGAAAACGGCATAAAGGCAATGATTGCCGAGGTTCATGAAAGACAAAAAAGAAAACTTAATATAATGGTCTTCAGAGTTCCTCCACAAATTGATGATGCCCGATTTTTAAGTGATTATTTAGCTAAAAATTACAGATCCCTGATGTCACAGTCCTGAATGTTTGAAGACTAGGAAACATAACAACCGCACCAGGACCCAGTACTCAATGTCATGTCCCGATTATCTTCTCAGTGGCAAATTTCAAACTAAAGAAATTAATCCTTAGAAATCTTTTGAAAGAAAGGGTGCCATTCAATTTAGAAATGACGTGTCAAAGCATGATCGCGAAAAAAGACAAAGATTGTATGAGGAATTGCATAAGAGAAGATCGAATGGGGAAGTGGACATAGTAATCAGAGGAAATAAGATTGTGTCAAAAAACTGCCAGACTCTTGTGATGCATCAGTCACCATTGCAGGAGAATGTCACGGAATTATAGATATATCAGGTACCCCTTTAAGACTTGTAAATAGTTCTATAAGTAGTGTTTCCATTTGTGATTGTACAAGTGAAGTTGGCTCTCCCAAATATACAGAAACTGAATCGTATGTTAGTGCTAGATTGGATACCAGAAACTATGAACTCATATTGGATACCATTTCTTTTAAATCATGTGATTCTGGATCAAGCAAAGCTAATGATGACAATACTGTTATTGAGGGACTAATGGTACTGTATAGCAATGTAGACTGTATTACCACAAAGATGAATGAAATTAAGTTGGTGATGTCAACAAGGCATGAAGTAAGTGTTTTTGCCTTCACTGAGGTGAAACCTACATACTGCATTTGCTCTTACTGATACACAAATTCAAGTGCCTGGATTTGAGCTACTCACCAATCTGTCAAAGCCAAATGGTAGAGGGATAGCAGTGTACGTCAGATCTCTGCTCCAGGTAAGAGCTATTACAGTAAATTCAGATTATGAACCTTGGATTGAACAAATATGGGTAATGATTATGCAGTGAAGTCTCCCTGTAGTCATAGGCTGTTTTTATAGAAGTCCCAGCTCCCCTTGTCAGACAAGTTCCCTTCTAGCAATTGCATATTCTATTAATAATGTCATGAAGCAATATTATAAGAATGTCCTTATTGTGGGAGATTTTAATTTACCGGAATTACACTGGATTAGAAAGCTTACAACAGAATATGAAGAGGGATTGGCATTGGATTCAAAATCTAATCCTAAGAGATTTTGGAAGTATGCTTCAGCTCAGAATCCAGGGAGACACTCAATTACAGAACTACTTGTGAATGGCAATATAGTTAGTACCCCAAATAATATAGCAGCTAAACTGAGTAGACAATTTAAGTCAGTGTTCACACCTCCAGACAATGCCCCCTTACCAGAAGCACCAGAATATTCTATTGAGGAACCTATGCAAAAGATAACTGTGGTCGCCTCTGATGTGGAGAGGTGGCTGAAGCTACTTAATCCTAAAAAATCAATTGGCCCTGATGAAGTTCACCCATGAGTATTGAAAGAAGCTCATGCAGAAATAGCCCTTCCCCTTACAAACATGCTTCAGAAGTCTCTTGATACTAAGCAGATTCCTCAAGACTGGCGGGATGCAAACATTACACCTGTACACAAAGGGGGTAGCTGCAACAATGTTTCCAATTATCAACCCATTAGTCTTACATCTATAGCTGGTAAAATCTTAGAAGGAATCGTAAATACTCACATTGTCAAACACCTGACCACCAATGAGCTGCTCAGTGATAGTCAGCATGGCTTTAGACATGGATGCTTGGTTGAAACTAATTTGATTGATACATATGATTATGTTACTGAGCATCTAGATCAAGCAATCCCTGTCGACTTAGTTCTATTGGATTTTGCAAAAGCCTTTGATAAAGTATGTCACTGTTGACTAAGGACCAAGTTATTTGCAATTGGAATACATAATGAAATTGTAGAGTGGGTGTTCCAGTTTCTTTCCATTAGAAAGCAAAGGGTGAAAATATTTGGAAAAAATGGAAGGTATTCTTTTCAGAAGAGGTGGAAGCATTAAGTGGAGTGCCCCAGGGAACCATCTTGGGACCAACTTTATTCAACATTTATATTAATGATGCACCAACCACAGTCAAAAATAAAATAAGTCTTTATGCTGATGACTCCAAACTCATTGGAACTGTCAATACACCTGATAAGAGAGCCTCTATGCAGAATGACCTGTGGGTACTTTCCCATTGGGCAACTTTGTGGAGGCTTGAATTCAATGTAAATAAATGTTGAACAATCCACTTTGAAAAGAAAAATGAGAAATGCCCTTATCATATTTTAGGAATAGATGGATCAAGACAGACTATTATCTCATCTGAAGTGGAGAGAGACTTGGGGGTCATAGTTGATAAAGAATTAAAATTCACTATATAAACACAGACAGCTGTAGCCAAAGCACTCCAAACCCTGGGCATTATAAAAAGAACAATCACTAGTAGGTCACCTATGGTGAAGACTAAATTATATGAGGCATTGGTCAGGCCTAATTTGGAGTTTGGCATGTTTGTTGCTAGCCCCCTCAACAAAGGTGACCAGCAGAAGTTAGAAACAGTTCAGAGACAGGCTACAAAAGCAATTGAGGGATGCAAATACTTAAACTACTCATCCCATCTGAAGAGGCTGAAACTCCCCGCTCTTGTCTACAGACATAAAAGGGGTGATATTATCATGACGCATAAGCTCCTGAATTACAACTCTCCATTAAATAAGCTATTTCAATTTGACCAGTCTGCCAGAGCTGGGGGCCATAGTTGGAAACTGTATCAGAAGAGAGCTGCCACTAGACTATGCAATAACTTCTTCACTTACAGAATAGTGAGTTTCTGCAATTCTCTCACCACAAAAGCAGTCACTACCCCCAGCACTGCTGCCTTTAAAAGAGCCATTGATGGAGAATGGTCATCAAAGCCATGGCAAACTGAGTGGGATGCTGTTGAGATGTCCAACCATTGTCATCACTAACAAGCAATTCTACAGGATTTAATCCTTATTTTGCTGGACAATGTGATTTAAGGTAATAAATAAAGGCATTGAGTGGTATGTTCACTTTGTTGGTAAGTCAATTAAATGAACTGTGATATGTTTACCCACCCCTCCCCCTCCCTAAGCCATTTGCACCTAAATCAATTTGAAGAAAGGTTATCTTTAAAAAATTAGTTGTCTATATATAATTCAGGGTATATATTTGTCATGGCACATGAGGGGTGTTAGGTCTAGCTTACTGGTTGGCTCTGAGGAATGAGATTGGGGTAAACCTCTAGTTTAACTACTTTTTGCTATCTTGGAAAGGGGTTAGGTTATTTGAAGCTTTCAGGGACTGGTGTATAGACTAAAGTATGTCCTGGGAAGACAATATGAAATGACTATTGTCACTCTTTCTCCTTCTAGAGGGCCCTAAATTTTAATGACCTTTGAAAATCTTTGTGTTGTAAAGGGGAAACCTTGCAAAATAGATCTTCTGCTTGAATGAAGCACAACAAAACTATTTTCAGCTTCACAACTTTGCTCAATCCCAATTTACAAGGTTTCAAAGATCCAAAAGTACATTTCCTAAATTTAGAAAAAACTCATTGATATGGCTTATAATTCTACTCAAACAACAGGAATTGCATTTTCAGAGCTAAGACCAGAGAAAAAGAAACAGATGACTGGAAATTAAGGTAAAATGTTGTTTTATAAAAGTTTCAATAGGTGAAACTTTGAAGAAACCCTTGAAGTAGGTAAATATATAAGACTTAGAAATTAGAAGAGAGCTAACATGGAAGCTTGGCAGTACCTTCATTGAGTATATTTTTGGTCCTGGATTCATTAGTGTAAGTTTCATTTTCCTAGCCTAATCCCTTTCTAAGACAGCAAAGTAGTTAAATAAGGATTTTACCTAAAAATTAGTAAGTATTTAAGAATGTTTTAAAGTAATTTTCTGAGTTTTATAGTGTCCTTCGAATGAGTGCAAATACAGCACTAATAGGCCTACTGGTAGAGCAGCTAACAGGTAAATATTGAGCACTCTACATCTCTGACCTATGAATAAAGTAAACATACCACATTGGTGCCTTTCTTTTAGGCTCTTTCAAAATATAATGTTTCACTTTTATAACATACATGTTTTTAAAGGTCATCAAAGGTCAGGGCCCTCTAGTGGGAGAAGAAGTGGAGGTGGGTATTTCAAAATACCTTCCCAGGGCATTCTTTAACCTTTAGACCCAACCCTGAAAGTTTCATTTTGCTAACCTAACCCTTTTCTGAGATAGCAAGAAGTCAATTAACTAGAATTTTACCAAATATAATAATTGTCTTTGTTGCAAATTCAATTTTAACTTAATCTTTCTAACCATACCTAAATATATAGCCTATATTATGTATTTCCCAGGTGTATTTTGACTTTTGATTTTGCCACTGTTGATTCAATTTACCAGTAACCTGATTTTAACAAGAGTGATGCTAACAAAAGGTATAAAACATACCTAAATTAGGTGAAAAGGATATAATCTTTTAGGGTCTAAAAGGGGATTAAAATTTTACCTTTGCTACTCTTTTTTATATAGCCTCTCAGAATTCTACCTTGCAATGAATCTCAAGCTACACTCAAAGGGATGTCCAAAAGTAAGATCTACTTGGCTAATAGGCCTAGCCTAACAGAAAAGAATTGAAATAAATTTTGAGTTGACATTGAAAGGTAATCATACAGAAAAAGGGTTATATACTGTCGGGTCGGCAAAAGGGTTATCATCAAATCCTGACATTTTATTTTAATAATGTGACAAATCAATCATCCAAAATCCAAAAGATAGTGAATTATTCTATTTGGGATAGCATCTAGAAAATTACACGCTTTTTTTGCCATCTATTTAAAATGAAACAGAATGCATATCAGAAACCATAGGACGATTACAAACAAGTGCTGAGACAACACTACAATAAGGGAAGACATAGAAAAATAAAAGATGAAAAAATGTACAGTCAGTAAACACAAATACCCGCAATTCCATTATGACATTACACTATGGTCAAATGGTAAGATATTTGGACAGGATTGCTCAAATATCATATATCAAATATTCATATAATATATTTATTCATATATTTCATGTGTTTCATATATCATATAAACTTTTGAACAATTCTTAATAATATTTAACACTTTTAATAATATTTCAAGTAATTCTTCCCGTAACTCAAGAAAAGCCTTTTATTCTGTAACTTTACCGAGAGTGTAAAATAATTCATTCTCCTTTGAATATTAAAGGAACATTGAGTTACACTCCTCCATTCCAAAATCAATTAATTATTCCTGACATGTAGTCCCTGTTGAAGGTTTGGTTGAAAATCTTTTCCCTCCCCCTCCAGACAGTCTTTTCTTTTGGCCATGCGATCGTGTGGCCAGCGTTAGAACAGGTGGTGGGCACGTCATCACATATTCTCCAACGTTTTTGTTTGATAATGTCTTTGAAGCACTAACCAAATGCACAACACTGGCATTGTAATATACAAAACTGGAATTTTTTTAATATTAGTCGCTAATTATATACTTTATAACATATTTTAATGTTCTCACCAGGTTATTTTTAGATTGGACTTACTTTTAACTCCCAAAAATAGGAAATTGTGCAACTTAATTGAAAGTAACCCTTTGTATATCCGTTAAACATGGGCACTTTCTGTTTTTTTGAAGAAACAGAAAAACATAAACAGGGCTTGAATGGAAAAGAATAGGTCAACAAAAAACAGAAGACCTGTTCCTCTTTGTTTTTTTTGTGAAAACAGAAAACTGCTGTTTTCGTTAAAAAAAAGCTACAACATTCTTTGCTGTCCCATTGTCTGTGCATATAAATAGATTGTCAGGTTTACCGACTCTTGAACATGCAACATATAATGGTCCATGGGAAAACAATCCGTATTCAGATCTATACCTCATGATTCTAATGATTGCCCTTGAGCTTTGTTGATGGTGATTGCTAATCGACCATTCCCTGAGTCGCCATCGTCATTTATATATCCCCCTGTGCACCCCGGCGTCCCCTTTGTAGTTATGTCCCTGTGTCCCGGTCGTCATTTATATTCCCTGTGTCCCGGTCGTCATTTGTGTCCCGGTGTTCCAGTCTGTGATTTCTCTTTGAGTGTCCCGGGCGTCATTTATATTCCTTGTGTCCCGGTCGTCATTTATATCCCCTGTGCCCCCCGGCGTCCCCATTGTAGTTGTGTCCCTGTGTCCCGGTCGTCATTTATATTCCCCGTGTCCCGGTCGTCATTTGTATCCCGGTCTGTATATACATTCGTTTTTTAGTTTTGTTTTTCTCCTTTATTTTTTTCCTTTTTTCTTTTTTTTCTTTTTTAGTTTATTTAGATTTTTAGATTTTTTAGTTTTTTTTATTATTTTTTAGTTTTTTTGTAGTTTTTACCATTTTTTTAGTTTTTTTATTTACTTATGTCCTGGTCGTCATTTATACTCCCTGTGTCCCGGTCGTCATTTGTGTCTCCGTGCTTTGTTGATTGCTAATTTATATTATATTTATATTTTTTATATTTATTAATATTTTTTTAGTTTTCTTTTTCTCTTATTTTTCAGTTTTTTCCTTTTTTTTAGTTTTTTCTTTTTTAGTTTTTTTTAGTTTTTTACCTTTTTTTAGTTTTTTTAGTTTTTTAGCTTTTTTAGTTTTTAATTCAGACGTCATATGCGGACAAACACGACGTCACTCGACAGACAGACAGACAGACATAACCCACAAACAACTTATTTTTATATATATTTATTCATATTTTTTTAGTTTTCTTTTTCTCTTTTATTTTTCAGTTTTTTCCTTTTTTTAGTTTTTTTCTTTTTTAGTTTTTAGTTTTTTTTAGTTTTTTACCTTTTTTTAGTTTTTTTTTTAGTTTTTTTAGTTTTTTAGCTTTTTTAGTTTTTTTATTAGTTTTAACTTTTTTTGTAGTTTTTGCCTTTTTTATTTTTTTCAGTTTTTTTTAGTTATTAGATTTTTACCTTTTTTTAGTTTTTTTTAGTTTTTTAGCTTTTTTAGTTTTTTTTTTCTTTTTAGTTTTTTTTGTAGTTTTTACCTTTTTTAGTTTTTTTCTTCTTTTGTATTAGTGTGAAATAATTCAGACGTCATATGCGAACAAACATGACGTCACCTGATCCATCCACAGATCCACACACAGACAACTTATTTTTATATATATAGAAGATACATATATATATATATATATATATATATATATATATATATATATATATATATATATATATATATATAATCTTTTTTCAAGCCCTATATGAAAACAATAGGGTGCTGGTTGCCCTCCAATCACCTTTGATTCTTAAAAAGGATCCTAGAACTTTCAATTTTTCAAAAGGGTACTAGAGCAGATATTATTCCATATATGAAAGGGGCCATCCCCCTCAACGCCCCGCTCTTTACGCTAAAGCTTTTTATTGTTTCAAAAGGTAGAGTTGTGAGAAAGAGTCAAACTTTAGCGTAAATAGCGGGGCATTGAGGAGGGCACAGCCCCTTTAACATATGGAATAATTTCTGTTAGTTTTAAGTTTTAATGTCGCTCCCTACTTTCAGTTACAAAAAAACGTGATTTTTTTTATTTTATTTCCAAACGATTTGGACTATACAGGCTTTGATTTTGGCTCACCGTACATGAATAATTAAAACAAAATTTGCACATTATTTTTTTTTTTTAGCTAAATGGCTTTCTAAAAGTTTTGATCAGACGATTTTTATACAAAAGGGGCGGAGAAGAGGGCCTAGTTGCCCTCCAACTTTTTTAGTTATTTAAAAAGGCGACTAGAACTTTTAATTTTATTTACGAACATTGTTATTAGCAATAAATATACGTAACTTACAAATTAACTTACGTAACGAACTTCTATATTCGTATATTTTATTACGTATACGAGGGGGTTCGCCCCTCGTCAATACCTCACTCTTTACACTAAAGTTCGAATGTTGTTCCAATTCTTTAAGAATTAACCCTGAATATGAAAGGTCGTTTAATAAGAATAAATAGGCCTTTTGAAATTACTAAAAATATTCTAGCGTAAAGAGCGAGGTATTGAGGAGAGGACGAACCCCTTCAGATACGCAATAATTTTTGTTTGTTTTAAATTCTAATGTTGATCCTTACTTTCAGTTAAAAAACAACTTGTTTTTTATTATTTAATTTCTAACTGTTTTTACTAGAAAACCCAGCGCTGCGAGGTTCTCTGAAACGCTTAATCTGACGGTAGGATTTTCGTTAAGATTCTATCACTTTCAGTGGGTGTCTCCCCCTGTTTTCCGAAATAGGCCAAATTTCCTCAGGCTTGTAACTTTTGATGGGTAAGACAAAACTTGATGAAACTTATATATTTTAAATCAGTAATAAAATGCCATTCTTTTGCTATAACAATTGGTGTAAAAATTCCGTTTTTAGAGTTTTGGTTACTATTGAGCTGGGTCGCTCCTTACTACAGTTCGTTACCATTAACTGTTTGACAATGGGCAAAGTTCATAAATTGCAGCCCTTCCCCCAGGGACTGAGGGGGAGTAAGTCTTCCTCAAAGACATAGTTATTAGAATTTTCGACTATGCTGAACAAAATGGCTATCTCAAATTCTGATCCGGTGACTTTGGAATAAAATGAGCGTGGGAGGAGGCCTAGTTGCCCTCCAATTTTTCTGACCACTTAAATGGGCATTAGAACTTTTAATTTCCATTAGATGAGCCCTCTTGCGACATTCTAGGAGCATTGGGTCAATACGATCACCCCTGGGGAAAAAAACAACACGTTTTTGCAGATAGGAGCTTGAAACCTCTACAGCAGGTTTCTCTGATACGCTGAATCTGATGATGTGATTTTTATTAGTATTCTATGACTTTTAGGGGATGTTTCCCCTTTTTTTTAGAATAAAACAAATTTTCTCAGGTTCGTAACTTTTGATGGGTACGACTGAACTTGATGAAACTTATATATTTAGAATCAGCATAAAAATTGGATTCTTTTGATTTATATATTGGTATGGACATTCCGTTTTTAAGAGTTTCGGTTACTATTGAGCCGAGTCGCTCCTTACTGCAGTTTGTTGCCACAAACTGTCTGACTAATTAGAACTAAATATCTAAATACAACTAATAAATCAAAAGTATTTTTTTATACAGCAGAAACAGAACTTACATATTTGGAAACTTCCTATAAAACACTGAATATAAATTAATAACTATTTTGGACTTCTAATGTTAGCTTCACTATCAATTTCTTCTAGTCTCTTTTCTATGGCTTCAGTTTCTAAGCCATATTGTTTGTTATATTTAAGGGCTGTTTCCAAATGTGGCTTCTCAAGACCTGGCACATGGTCATAGATACTACGCTGCAAAAAGTCATCAACATCATTTTCTTCACGCAAATATAAGAAATATGTGAGGAAAACTGCCATACTTAGACACACAACATATGTCTGAAACCATGGAGCTGGGTCCTCGGCACCACCGGAAATAGATTGACGTCCTGTCCAAGAAGCAGCCTTACTAGCTGAGAATTTTACTGGTTTGTCATCTTCAATTTTATCGGAAGAGGCATATGTTCGTGACGAAGCCGGAAAACTGTAGCAAGACAAACTTTGACAAATTTTGAAACATCTTTGAAAACCAACTCTTGACAAGCTATACATCCTAGAAAATATTTTGATTAAAATATTAATATTTTTGCAGGGAGGATCGGTCCTGAATATAGAAGAGGTTTAAGGGAAACAGCATAGCTGCCAAATAGTGAAACAATAGTGGAAATGTAAGCAAATCTGTAAAACACTACACACAAATAAAAGGACGCTTTTGTGAACTTTTTTAGAAAAATATATCAGCACTTCTCTGATGATAGAAGAGTAGCAATAGCAAACAGAACTTTTTTTTTAACTATGACACTGCATTATTTCTTAACAAGAATATACAATAATACTTGATCTTATAAGTGCTAATTAGAACTATAGGGCTACATTATTCTGGAACTAAAAATAGTCAGATTAAAAATAAATTAAATGTCTTTTTTTTTTACAGCAGAAACAGAATTTATATATTTAGAAACTTCCCATAAAACGCTAAATATAAATTAATTGCTATATTGGACTTCAACTGTCAGCTTCACTATCAATTTCTTCTAGTCTGTTTTCTATGGCTACAGTTTCCAAGCCATATTGTTTATCAAACAGTTCGTGGTAACGAACTGTAGTAAGGAGCGACCCGGCTCAATAGTAGCCAAAACTCTAAAAAATGGAATTTTGATATCAATAGCTACATCAAAAGAATCGCATTTTAATTCTGATTTTAAATATATAAGTTTCATCAAGTTTAGTCTTACCCATCAAAAGGTACGAGCCTGAGAAAATTTGCATTATTTAAGAAAACAGGGAGAAACACCCCCTAAAAGTCGTAGAATTTTAACGAAAATGACACCATCAGATTCAGCGTAACAGAGAACCCTAATGTAGAAGTTTCAAGCTCCTATCTACAAAAATGTGGAATTTTGTATTTTTTGCCAGAAGACAAATCACGGGTGCGTGTTTATTTGTTTGTTGTTTTTTTTTCCCAGGGGTCATCGTATCGACCAAGTGGTCCTAGAATGTCGCAAGAGGGCTCATTCTAACGGAAATGAAAAGTTCTAGTGCCCTTTTTAAGTGACCAAAAAAATTGGAGGGCATCTAGGCCCCCTCCCACAATCATTTTTTTCCCAAAGTCAACGGATCAAAATTTTGAGATAGCCATTTTGTTCAGCATAGTCAAAAACCATAATAACTATGTCTTTGGGGATGATTTACTCCCCCACAATCCCTGGGGGAGGGGCTGCAAGTTACAAACTTTGACCAGTGTTTACATATAGTAATGGTTATTGGGAAGTGTACAGACGTTTTCAGGGGGATTTTATTTTGTTTAGGGGTGGGGCTGAGGGGAGGGGGCTATATTGGAGGATCTTTCCTTGGAGGAATCTGTCATGGGGGAAGAAAAATTCAATGAAAAGGGCGCAGGATTTTCTAGCATTACTATAAGAAAACAATGAAAAATAAACATGAAAACGTTTTTTTCAAATGAAAGGAAGGAGTATCATTGAAACTTAAAACGAACAGAGATTATGACGCATATGAGGGGTTCTAAAAATGCTTTAGCATAAAGAGCGAGGTATTTAGGAGGAGATAAATGCCTCGCTCTTTGTGCTAAAGTATTTTTAGTAATTTCAACTATTTATTCTACGGCCTTTCTGATTCAGGGGTCATCCTTAAGAATTGGGACAAAACTTACGGTTTAGTGTAAAGAGCGAGGTATTAACGAGGGTAAAAACCCCCTCGTATACATAATAAAATATAAGATTATGAAAGTTTGTTACGTAAGTTAACTCTTAAGTTACGTATATTTTTTACTAATAAAAACGTTCGTTAAAAATTAAAATGTTCTAGTTGCCTTTTTAAGTAACTGAAAAATTGGAGGGCAACTAGACCTCCTTCTCCACCCCTTATTTCTCAAAACCGTCTGATCAAAACTAAGAGAAAGACATTTAGCCAAAAAAAGAATTAATATACAAATTTCATTTTAATAATTTATGTGCGGAGAGCCAAAACCAAACATGCATTAATTCAAAAACGTTAAGAAATTAAATAAAAAAAAACTAATTTTTTTAGCTGAAAGTAAGGAGCGACATTAAAACTTAAAACCAACAGAAATTACTCCGTATATGAAATGGGTTGTCCCCTCCGCAATCCCTCGCTCTTTACGCTAAAGTTTGACTCTTTGCCACAATTCTACTTTTTAAAACAATTAAAACACTTTAGCGCAAAGAGCGAGGGATTGCGGAGGGGACAACCCATTTCATATACGGAGTAATTTCTGTTCGTTTTAAGTTTTAATGTCGCTCCTTACTTTCAGCTAAAAAAATTAGTTTTTTTTATTTAATTATATTTAAGGGCTGATTCTAAATGTGGCAACTCAAGGCCTGACACGTGTTCATAGATGCTAAGCGGCAAAAAATCATAGGATAACAAGGATAGGCTGAGTGTAAAAGATGGAGCTGTTCTGGAGTTGTGAGGTGATTTGGGGCCTCTGTTCCATCAAAAGCTGCCTCCTCTATCCTTATACTCAAAAGAAGAATCCTGCTTGCATGGTACCACAGCTCCAACTTCTTATGCCCAGCCAACCCTTGTCAGGGCATCTGTTCAAGTTCATTTATTTATTAATCGCACATATATATATATATATATATATATGACATAGGCCCATGGGGAGACAAGCTCGAAAAACTAGGCCTAGACAAAGAATAAAATAATAACACACTACAATACAAAGATAAACATGACGGCAAAGATACAATAATACAACAATAGTATGAAAGTAGCAGCTAGCTCACGATCATTCAATACTGTTGAAGAAATTAAGAATGTAATATTATTAAATATAAATTAATACTGGAAGATAGCTGAGAGGCCCATAATAACCCAGAGCAACGAACCATACAAAAACTTTGCCTCACTAAAAAGATACTTGATTAATTAAAAATAATCCTGAACTAAATGAAATTTAAGTTTCTTTTTTATTAAATGGATAGAGGAAAATTTATCAATAAGAGCCTTGTGAGCATCCCAGCACCGAGCTATTGACACAAACGGAGCGAATTTAGATCTCTCAGTATTATACTTGTCAATGTAGATATTCTTTTTTTGTCGAGTGTTATAATTATGTAAATCTTGTGATTGGGGGAACAAACTTTGATGGAGGTAATATGGCGGTAATTTCTTAATGTCATAATTGATTTTGAAAAGAATTGCTCCAAAAGCAAATTGTTGAGAGAATGGAAGTATATCTAGATAAGTATATAAAGATGCAGTAGAAGACTTATTTGGAAGTTCAATAGGTGATGGAATAAAAAGTTTAAGGATTCTTAGGGCTTTATTTTGTAAAATCTGTATTGGTTTAGTATGGCTTTTAAATGTAGATAAATATACTAGAGAACAATAATTAATATTAGTCTGAATCAGAGCAAAATAAATACTTCGTAAAGCAGAGTAGGGCAAACAAAGCTTTAACCTTCGCATTAAACCAACATACCTTGAAATCTTTAATCGTAGATTTTGAATGTGTGTTTTTAAAGATAAGCTTTCGTCAATCACAAGTCCAAGGTACTTTGTCATTTTCACCCGAGATATTGATAATAGATACTTTGAAGAAGTAACCCGGGTAATACGAGGGCAGATATTTGACTTTCTGCCGTAAATTATGAAATTTGTTTTTGATACATTCAAAGCAATAAAATTTGAAGAACACCAATCAAGAACATTAGAAAATGCAGTATTCAGTTTTGTCTCCAACTCCTCGTCATTCTTTTCAGAAATTGAAACTGCCATATCATCAGCAAAATGTGTGTTGAGACACGGGGATGTAAAAGCGCGGTGAAAATCATTTATATAAATTAAAAAAAGGAGAGGACCTAGGACAGAGCCCTGAGGTACCCCAACCTTCGAAGACTGATGTACAGGTGAAGAGAGGAAATTGCCTCCATCTAATCGTTGCTTCCTCTTATCAAGATAAGATTTAACTAGATCCAACGCCGGTCCACGCACACCACAATTATCCAATTTACTAAAAAGAATACAATGGGATATTGTATCGAATGCTTTTTTAAAATCTAAATATATTGTTGCTGGAATTTCACCTCTATCTAAGCATTCATGAATATATTGGATGAGAGCAACGATAGCATGTTCAGTGTTGTGTCCAGACCGGAAACCAAACTGGAAATTTATGAAGAAATTAGACGATTTAAGAAAGTCATAAAACCTCTTATAAATTGCCTTCTCAAGTATTTTAGAAAATGCTGACAAAATAGAAATAGGGCGGTAATTTGATGGATTTTCAGGAGAGTCACCTTTGTGAAGCGGAACTATCCGCACTTCTTTAAAAGCAGATGGGAAAACTCCAGTTTTAAATGAAAGATTAATTATATGCTGTAATGGTAATATTATTGCAGACAGTATTTCTTTAACAATTTTAGAACTAGACCCGTCAATTCCCGCTGAATTACCTGGATTTAGATCACACACTATTTTTGTTATTTCAGAATGAGAAATAGGCCCGAGAAAAATTGAACTACTTTGAGGAGATGGAAGGTATGAAGAAAAATGTTTATTACTACGTGAACCAAACTGGTTCATTACTGATGAAACAATTTTCTCTCCTATTTTAGCAAAATGAGTATTCAAAATATCAGCCACTTTCTCCGATTTATTAGTAGTCGAACCATCTTCTAAACTAATAACTTCAGGAAAATTAGACTTACTTTCTTTTTTTATAAAATAATTAATTAAAGACCACGTTTTGCGAGGAGAATTTTGAGCTTCTTCGAAAGACTTTTTATAATACAATTGTTTCGAAAACGTATCATTGTGGTTAATTTATTTTTGAAAATTCTAAAAATTTTTAATATTATAATCAGTTGGATTCTTTAACTGCTTTTTAAATAACTGATTTTTTTTCTTAACTGATATCAAAATTCCAGACGTTATCCATGGCCTTATAGGAAATTTTTCTCTGCAAATTTTAATCGTAACAAATGGGCAACTAGAATCAAGGCAGCAATTGAAATTTCTTAGAAAATTATCAGTTGCCATATCTGTATCCTCCGTGGATATTACCTCCTGTCAATCCAATAGTCCAAGGCTTTCATTCAGGTGCTTTAATGTTACTTTATTTATTAAGCGTCCTTGACGTTCCTTACTTACCTGTGGTATTTTATAAGTAAAAGCTAAATCTGAAACCAGCAGGAAATGATCTGATATATCACATAAAACAGCAAAATTTGCTTGAATAGGTAAAGATGTAAAAATATTATCAATGAGAGAAGCAGAACTAGGTGAAATTCTTGTAGGTATCAGGCAAGTAGGAAGCAGACACGCAGAAAAGCAAGAAGACAATAACTCAACAGAAGATTCATTTGAAGCTTCTAGAAGGTCAATATTGAAATCTCCGGAAAGGATTACATCTTTATTTTGAAAATGGGGTTGATGCAAAAAATCATGGAGTTTAGAGAGGAAAGATTTGACTGGAGAAGAAGGCGGTCGGTATACTACGCAAAAAAAAACATCTTTTTTTCCAAGACTAATTTCAGTCACCATTACTTCAAAAAGCATTTCCTCATGAGAACCTTCCAGATTTGCAATGCGTCGAAAAGAGATACCTTCTTTAACTATTACTGCTAAACCACCTTGGCGCCTAGTCAATCGGTTTTTAAAAATAAATTGATATCCAGGAAAAACAACCTGAGGAGTCAGGTCTGTAAGAAAAGTCTCACAGAATCCAACGACATGACAAGATAATTTATGAACTACATCAATAAGATCATCCTGTGAACTAAAAAAACCCCTACAATTTAAAAATCCTGTTCTCACAACACCGGTACTGGGAAGATCAGAAACTTCGGAAGGTAATTTATATTTACAATTTGGAAAGTTAATTAGCCCACCGTCATTTATCTTATTTCCTGAAAATTTATCATGGCTCTGGAATATGGAAAAATCAAAAGGGTTAGACTCAAGGTATCTCAGTCTATCCCCAATGCAATTATCATCCAATGTGCAAAATCAGAATTATGATCCGAACTAGCAGAAACTTTTGCAAAATGCATACCGTCTGTGTCTTAAAGTAGCAAAAACAACTGAACCAGTGAGAACTCGAAAATAATGAAAGAAAAAGAAGACAACAAAAGACAAAAAAAAGGGACCATGATTATTACGGCTAGATCGTATTTAAATTTTAAACAAACCATGATGACGACAAGAAAAAAAAGAAACAAATATATATATATATATATATATATATATATATATATATATATATATATATATATATATATATATACATATACATACGCATATATATATACCCATATATACACACATACATACATATCTCCCTACAAATTAAAATATAACCCATACTAACAGCAAAAATCATCACTTATCTCGACAAAACCCCATAAAAAAAAAAAAGAAAAAAGAAAAAAGAAGAACTTTCAACTGTTGTCACTTAAAAGGAATAATAGACAATTTAAATAATCATTATAATCTTCACTGGAGTTCAATAATAACTATTAAGCTTCATGTTGGTCATCATATTTTATCCACTTATCAGAGTTCAGGTGACATACTTCTAACCATAGATCCGCTCCCTTTAGTTTGATCCTGGAGGACTCCCATTTTCCAGCTTCGCGCAGACCTTTAGCCTTAGCAAGGAGGTTGTTCCTGATATCGTTAAGTTTGGGAGGAAGATCAGACACAACGCGAGCTCCGGACCCTTTAAGCTTCCCCACATTACGCATAATTAATTGCACATCTTTGTCGTTGCTAAGGGAAAGAAAAACTGGTTTTAACGTCTCAGTTTTCGATGAGCCTCGCTTAGTGGTAATGTTATTGCTTGTTTTAGACCCCAGTCTATACAAATTGTCAATTGTAATAGGGCTAGGAATTCCCAAAGTATCACTGATCCATGATTTCACGTTAGATTCCAGGGTTTGGTTACCCTTTTCGTTTCGTAGACCATGAATGATGAGGTTTTTTCTGCCTTTTAAGTCAATTAGCAATAGTTCTTTTGAAAGTAATTCGCAGGAAGCTTTATGAGCATTCAATTGACTTTCAATTTCACGAATCCTATTGCCACGTTCTATTCCATCCGATTTTATGACTTCAATATCAGCTTTCAAGCTCACAAACTTCAATTCGTTTTGGTTTGCCAAAATTATATCAAGTTTATCAAGTTTCATCAGCTTGGCATAAATGCTAACTTTAAAGTCCTCAAAATCCTTTTTGCTGACGCTCGCCATCATTAAATAAATCAATAATTACGATCTAGTTAAAATCACCTTAGATCATTCCTTGCTATCAACACTAATCTTATGCAAAAAACAGGTTTTGCACGGTTGACTTAGCGAGATGCTAACACCTTGAATGACCAGCCAGAGAATAACAATTGTCTTACTGTATTAATGATTATATCCAAAAAGGTGTTTGCAGTATGAACTCTCAAACATAACTGTGATTTCGTTTTGTCCCTAAAATGTAGTAAAAGAAATCCTGTAGGATACACAGTAATTTCTCAGATGCCTTGCAATTTCAGGTTCCAATTTTGTGCCTGTTTTGAAGCTGCTGGTGTTCAATTTTTTGGTTTTGAATTTCCCAAACTTATCCTCTGACTTTTCTTTCATTTTAAAGATAGTGTAAGTGTAACACATACAATAATGTACTTGAGATTACACTTGACAATAATCAAGTTCTCTTCTGTACTTGGCACTTCAATTCAAGTACCCTACTTAGTATTTTACTCAAGCATCAAATACTGAACACTTCAGAAAAGTAAAAAGTGAAAACACACACAAGTATCACTACAATATCTATCCAATATCTGGATAGACTGCAACATCTATTACATCTTGGATCTATCCACTAGACTGTAAACATAGGTTTAAATACCCCCCCCCCCTCAAAAAAAGTGCTGTTCCTGGCCAATGGATTTCGACCTTTTTAAAATACTCTTCAGTTTTAAATCAGGCTACATTTTAACAATGTAATTACTGTAATTATTGTTGAGCTATATCAATTTAGTTCAACATATTAAAAACTGATTCCCTAACTTAGTTTTTATTGAGTATATTTTTCAATTTGTATTAAATACCTGGTATTCCGTATTATTATACTCATTATTTCGAAAAATGAACTTAAATAATGGATGAAAATGCTTCCACTAAAAAAAAAAAAACAGTTTAAAACACCTATAAACTTTTTATGTGCATAATAATTAGCATCAATATCAAGAATTGTCAATTCACAAAAATTAGATGGATGGGGTGGCAAATTTTATCTTTCAAAATCTAGGAGATGTATAATGTACATCTATCTAGTGTACATCTAGGAATGTTATAATGTCTATATATATATATATATATATATATATATATATATATATATATATATATATACATTATTAACGAAATGGGCCAACAAGTCAAACCTTAGTGTAATGATCTAGAATTGAGGAAGACGTAGTCCACCTCAGACTCAGAAAAATTACTATTTGTTTTGAGTTTTAATGTTGCTCCTCGTTTCCAGTTAGAAAACCTTGTTTCTTTTTAAATTAAAAAAAAACTTTTTCACAAAAAAGTTTTTCAAAGAAAAGCAACCAAAGATGACCAGAAATAAAGTGAAAAGTCCAAGCCCAAAACTACCACAAATCACCATCAATAAATAAATGAAACCCAAAACGAACAGAAATTACAATAAATAACTGGGTCAAAGTCGAAACGAGCAAAAAGTAATGAGTAGGGCTGTCGCCCCCTCCCCCCGTGGCTGCTAAAGGCCAAAACATAATTTGCATTTTAGCAAAAACAATCTTTTATTCGATCTGTGTGTTTATATTTTTGTCATAATATAAAAGAAAAAATAGGAAAAAAACACCATCATAACCAATATTAATGAAAAGAACAAAGGAACAAGGATTGGCAGTTTAATATATATATATATATATATATATATATATATATATATATATATATATATATATATATATATATATATATATATATATATATATATATATATATCATTAAAAACTTCCTCCCCACGGGAAGTTTTTCCCGGGGGAAATATCCCCTCCCCCCAAAATAATATATTTCCTAAAAACAAATATTATGTAAACAGTGGTCAAATTGCATATCTTAAATCCCCTTCCTCAGTGGCTGTGGGGAGTTGTGTCATCCCTAGAGGCATAATGATTGGATCGCTTAAATGTGCTGAATCAAAGGGCTACCTCAAAAGTTTGATCAGATGTCATTGAAGAAAAAAGGATATGGAAGGGTTGTTACTTGCCCTTAAATGTTTTTGGTTATTTGAAAAGGTCACAAGAACTTTAACTCCCGTTCCAATGAGCCCTCTCCTAATCTTCTAGGACCATTGGTTTAATACAATTGCCTAAAAAAAAAAACTTGGATACATGATCTTTCTTCTGGCAAAAAAAAGAAGCAAGAAATTTAACTCCCATTCCAATGAGCCCTCTCCGAATCTTCTAGGACCACTGGTTTAATACAATTGCCCCTGAAAAAAGGCAAATAAATACAGATAGGTGATCTTTCTTCTGGCAAAAAAAAGCAAGAACTTTATCTCTCATTCCAATGAGCCCTCTCCTAATCTTCTAGGACCATTGGTTTTAATACAATTGCTCTTGAAAAAAAGCAAACAAACACGGATAATTAATTTTTCTTCTGGCAAAAAAAAAACAAGCAAGGGTTCTTTCTTCTGGCAAAAAAAGAAGCAAGAACTTTAACTCCCACTGCAACGAGCCCTCTCCTAATCTTCTAGGACCACTGGTTTAATACAACTGCCCCTAAAAAAACAAATAAACATGGATACAAACATGGATGGATTTAAAATCACAGATCTAAGTTACAAGGTACTTCTAAATATGAAATTTCATTAACATCCAATCACTCCTTTGTAAGTTAATAATACCTCATTTTTCTAATTTTTCAGAATGAATCCTCCCCCAAATCCCCCAAAGAGAGTGGATCCATTCTGGTTATGTCAATCATGTATCTAGGAATTGTGCTTAGTTTTTCAATCAAGTTTCATCCCAATCCCTCCACTCTAAGCGTTTTCCAAGATTTTAGGTTTTCTTCTCCAGCTCCCGCCATGTCACTGGATCAAGTCGGGATTTAAAATAAGAGCTCTGAGACATGATATCCTTCTAAATATCAAATTTCGTTAAGATCAGATCACTTGTTTGTAAGTTAAAAATACCTCATTTTTTCCAATTTTGCCAAATTAACCATCCTCCACTTCGTCCCAGATGGTCGAATCGGGGGAAACGACTATTTCTAATTTAATCTGGTCTGGTCCCTGATACGCCTGCCAAATTTCATCGTCCTAGCTTATCTGGAAGTGCCTAAACTAACAAAACCAGGACAGACAGACCAACAGAATCTGCAATTGCTATTTGTCACTTGGTTAATACCAAGTGCCCTAAAAAGCACATAAACACGGATATGTGATATTTCTAATGGCAAAAAAAAGAAACAAAGCAGGAACTATAACTACCATTCCAATGAACCCTCTCTTATTCTTCTGGATCATTAGTTTAATACAATTGCCCCTGAAAAAAATAAAAATAAAATAAACATGTATACATTATATTTCTCAAGTTACCACATTACATGCCCATAAACATTATTGTAGAAGTAATTGAGTATCGAAAAGGAAGAAATAGGATAACAAAAAGAAGATTAGAAAATGCTTTTATTGGCAATTAGCAGTTTTGAACCATCAACTGAAAAGAGATGCTCAACTTGTACAGATGACCCAATACAAGTGCTGTACTCTCTAAAAACCTTTAATACTGATGGATTTTGTAGGATAAATGCAATGTATTGATGACTATTACCAATGGGTTGCAACAAATCTACTTTCAAAGATAAGTTACTCATCTTGTCTTGTTCCTAGTTTTGGCTATTGACTTCAATGAACAAAAAAGGATCAGCATTGTTTGGTTAGAATATGTTTCTAGCAGCTGGATGGCATGCCAGGTTTCTGTTGCAAGTTCCTTCTTGACCCATAACAAGTCATCTCCTCCAGTATTGCCTCCATCAGCAAACTTTTCTCATGCTCAGGCACCCATCTTGCTGAAAAAGCTAGGTGAGTACCATTGGCAAAGGCAAATTCTCTGAAGGTGTCATTATTAAAGTCTATCAAGAAAAGGCTTGAAGACGTTTCTTGAGGCCAGCTAGGATTATCTTCACAAGAGCATTTGTATGTCTCAGAGCACTGCAATGTTTCATGACTCCCACATTCATTTTAGTCCTATCAATACAGACAATTCTGTGCCTATGAAATAATCCTTCTCGTATTACAAAATGTCTAAAGCTTTTACCAGAGGCTCAGCGACTTTCACATATTCAGCCAACATTTCAATTTCATTGCTTTTGAGTCTTGGCACCCTTAGCTTATCAAGTGCATTCATCAGTTTATCTGTCTTATGGATGACTATCACTTACTTCACATCATCATACATTGAATTCTATCTTAGGTCAATGTTGGTATTACTGGAACAATTGTTTGGAGTCATGAAACTATTGTTAATAGATGCATTTTGACTTTTTGAACATCTTTTCTCTCTTGCAAAACTACCGCAAACTCACCATTATGGAGTTATCATATATTTGCACATTAGGGGGGAGGGGTAAAGCATAGCATATATTAAATACAGCAATGGTTAGTTTAAGTATTTAATATATGCTATGCTTTACCCCCACCCCCCTAATGTGCAAATATATAGCCCAAATTTGTTTCTAAACTATTACAGATTCATGATTTCAAATATCTGATCAACAAAAACTGAAATGATTGCAATCACTGTATGTATAAATACAAGAATATTTGGGCCAGAATAACTCCATAACGGTGAGTTTGTGGTAGTTTTGCAAGAGAGAAAAGATGTTCAAAAAGTCAAAATGCATCTATTAACAATAGTTTCATGACCCCAAACAATTATTCTGGTAATACCAATGTTGACCCTATCTTATCCTATTTGAAAAAAACAAGTTACTTTCCTATTAGTTCTCTGAACTTGTCTGGTGCTTTAGGGCTCCAGTGAGCTGTATTCCATAAGGCCTGACATTTTGTAAGTGCTGTACTACTAAACCTTGTGTATGGTTCACATGTGAGAGCCTGCTTAGCATTTATAGTTACTACTGAGTTCAGCATTTGGCTGCAGCAGCATGAGATGGTCAAGAAAATTCATAGTCACCATTCATGACAGTCTGTGTAGTACTACTGGCTAGAAATGTACCAACTGACCTTATAGTACCTGCTTTAGGAGCAATTATATCATCAGACTGTTGATCAGTAGTGACAGTTTCCTTTTCATTGGAGTCTATTTCATCAGACATACCATGGAAATCATCACTCTCAATTGTTGCCAGAGCTACATATACTTTAAAATACCTTCATAAAGTTACTTCTGTTGTCAGTTGTAGTTTTAGTTATCTTTTCATTTGGGAGATTGTACTCTTTGCTTGCACTATTCAGCTGAAATGCATATGCTGTGTGATTATGAGTCCTAACAAATCTGGGGCATGCTGTAGTTGCAGAACTTCTTGAAAGGTCTGCCTTGAGCCAGTGAGTTATGATACCAAGGTAGTTATTGTTGTTTGCATCCCAAGCATCAGCTATTGCACAAAAGGAAATCCAACTTTTTGAACTTGTCAAGGACAAGTTTCACCCTCCCAGGAAGTTCTCATTTCCTTTAAATTTTTATTTATGACATCCTCCCAACCCAGATGAGGACAACCTGCTTTCCGTGTAGCCCCAGACAGTTGGCCAAAAAGAACAATCTTTGGCAATCTTTTGTCTTTCATCTGCAGAATGTGGCCTAGCCATCTCAATCTTTCCTTCATTATAGCCCTAGAAAGTGGGATTGAACCACATTTTTTGTACAGCCTACTGTTTGATATAAGTCAGTCAGCTGGGTACCCAGAACAATCCATAGGCAATTTCTCTGGAAAACATCTAGTAAATTTTTGTCTGCTTTTAGGAGTGTCCATGCTCCAAACCATGGTCATCACTGTAGCTTCCAATATTCTAATCTTGGTTTGTAGACTTATCTTCCTATCCTTCCAAACTTTTTTTTTACTGTGAAAAAAAGCCTGAGCCTTAGCCATTCTACTTTTAACATCTTCACTGCTCCAACCATCTTTACTAATAATACTACCAAGGTAAGTGAAGCTGCCCACCTGATCAATCTTTTTGTTACCCAATCTCACCTTTTCATCTACACTTATTTCTAGCCTTAGTGACTTAGTCTTCTTAACATTAATTTTCAAACCTATTCTAGCACCCTGAACTTGCAAAACCTCAAAAAATTCATTCAATTTGCTTATACTTTCATCTAATATGCTTAAATCATTAGCATAATGTAAGTCCAGGAGCGTTTTCCATCCCCATTTCATTCCATGGTCTCCAATTGCCTTTCCTATGCTCCTTAAGATAAAGTCCATCAAAGTTATCCATATAAAGGGAGATAGAACACAACCCTGCTTAGCTCCTAATTTAATGCAAAACCAGTTGCTAACCTCATTTCCAAGCTTAACCCGCAGCAGTATTATTCTTGTACATAGCACAAATCACTTTAATGTATTTGTCTGGTATACTATATAAGGATAAGGCCTTTTCTAATGCTCTTCTATCAACAGAATCAAACACTTGCTCATAATCAATAGAACTGAGGACCGAAGGTGTTTGACAATGAAGGAATTTCACAATTATTACCCTAAGAGTGAAAACTTGGTCAACACTTCCTCTGCCTTTTCTAAAACCACATTGTTCCTCCCTTAAAACTTTGTCTACAGCATCTCTCAATCTAAAAAGTACCATATTACTAAGTAATTGGCCACCTACAGAGATGAGACTAATGCCTCAATAATTATGACACTAGTTCTTGTCACCTTTCTTATACAATGGTTTAATTAAGGTTTTCCTAAAATCATTAGGTACTTCCCCTTTTCAACAAGAGCTAAGAGCTCATATGGCATGAGCTCTAGCAAAATTCTAAGAATCAATAGATTGGTTTAAAAAGATAATCAGAGGCTTAATGCTGGTCAGGATTTAAAATAAGAGCTCTGAGACACAATGTCCTTCTAAATATCAAAATTCCTTAAATCTGATCACCCACTTTAAAGTTAAAAATACATCATTTTTTCTAATTTTTCCTCTCCCTTCAGCCCCCCAGATGGTCGAATTGGGGAAAAAAACATTGTCAAGTCAATTTGTGCAGCTCCCTGACACACCTACCAATTTTCATTTTCATAGCAAGTCCAGAAGCACCAAACTTGCAAAAGCAATGGACCCCCCTAACTCTCTCAAAGAGAGCAGATCCAGTCCAGTTCTGTCAATCACATATCTAGGACATTTACTTATTCTATCCACCAAAATTCATCCTGATCTCTCCACTCTAAGCATTTTCAAAGATTTCCTGTTTCCCTCTCCAACTCCCCTGATATCACCAGATACATTCAGGATTTAAATTAATAGCACTGAGACACAAGGTCCTTCTAAATATCAAATTTCATGAATATCTGATCACCTATTTGTAAGTCAAAATACCTTATATTTTTCAATTTTTCCTCTTCCTCCAGCCCCCCCCCCCAGATGGTTGAATCAGGGAAATGACTGTTATCAAGTCAATTTGTGTAGGTCCCTAACATGCCTACCAGTTTTCATTGTCCTAGCACATGCAGAAGCTCCACCAAAGCACAGGAAATCCCCCCAACACCCCCAAAGAGAGCAGACCCATTCCAATTATTTCAATCATGTATTTAAAACTTGTGCTTATTCTTTCCATCAAGTTTCATCCCAATCTCTTCACTTTAAGTGCTTTCCAAGATTTCCAGTTTCCAAGATTTCTATTTGCCCATCCAACCCCTATGTCCCTGGATCAAAATCAAATTGAAAATGGAGCATCTGATGCCAAAGACCTTTCTGTATATAAAGTTTCATTAAGATCTGACCACCCACTTGTAAGATAAAGATACCTCAATTTTCATGTTTTCCAAGATTTCCAGTTTCCCCCCTCCAACTCCCCCCAATGCCATTGGATTTTGTCAGGATTTAAAATAAGAAATCTGAAGTACAATATCCTTCTATATATCAAATTTCATTAAGATCTGATCACCCATTAGGAAGTTACAAATACCTCATTTTTTTCTATTTTTTTCAAATTACCCCCCCCCCCCAACTCCTCCAAAGAGAGCAGATCCAGTCCAGTCATGTATCTTGGACTTGTTCTTATTCTTCCCATCAAGTTTCACCCTGATCTCTCTACTCTAAGCATTTTCTAAGATTAGGGCCAGAAGTAGTTTCTGGCCCTGTCTCTTGGTGACACCAGACAGGGTTGGTGAGAAAATTGAACTTGGATTCATATGTTACCTTTTTACTAGTTGAAAGTAGACAAGATTTTCATGCCTATGCACAAGCACCTGTTGTCAAGGCACATAAGAATCTTGGTATAATACAATAACATTCACTACTGGGTCCCAAACTCTCATGACCAAGCTTGACAAGAGCCTAGCCCAAAATGTTTTGTGTTTAGGATGTCTATTGCTTACTCAGTCAATATAACTGATTTAGCAGCTTTCAAATCAATATACCAAAGGGTAACAAAATGCATTAAAGGTTTCTATGATGTCCCTTATTCATTATGTATCTACATGTTTCAAATACCATCCCTTGCTCATCATTGCAAGCTGGATGATTATAACTCACTAGATCATGAATACTAATAAAACCATTGCTGGCCATTTTAATCTGAAAATTAAAACAAACTCTTATTAGTTTTTGAAAAACCAGGCAAACACCATACTAATAAAATAGCCTAGGCCTAGCCAACCTTATAGCCTTAAAATGCTAGCCTAGATACTAAACCAGAATAAAGAAAATATGGTAGGCCTACTTGTATGATATAACCCCTAATACTCAAGTAGTTCATATATTGATGCATTGTAAACTGGCTTCTTTTGCTTGTTTCTTTCAACTTAGCATGAGATAAGATAAAGAGAAATGACATAATAGATGGTAAATATATGATTTGGGGTTATAAATTTGTACATTAGGGGGTTGGGGCAAAGTGTTTGGACATTATGAAGTCAGAAAACAATTCTTACTTCATATCAGAATAATCTTAGCTGAAACATTTTACATCCAGACCTGCTGTACTTTAACCCCCCCCCCCTGATGTGCAAATATTTAGCCCAAATTTCTTTTTAAAGTAGGCCTATTAACCTATCTTCACTTCTTGAGTGGTATGGTTATAGGCTATCATACAAGTAGCCTACCAAAAATTCTACTAGACCTAATACAATTCTGGCTTTAAAACATACAGCAATTTGACAATAATCATATTAAACATTGCCATTCATTCTATTTCGTGCTTCTCAGTAATTTTTAGATAGTCTATTATAATTTTGAAGTTCCCAAAAGGTGTATTTTAATCAACGCATTTGTCAGAGATCAGGCACAGTCCAAGTACAATATTTTTGAGGGAAGAATTGGTACACTTGGAAAGAGCATAAAAAGGTGCACCAAATTTATTAGCAACCTATTGCAAGTTCTACCTAGCAAAGTTACTACAACATCTGAAATTTTATTAACTACGTAGAAATCTAAATAAGTAGAGAATAGCACAACAGTTTACGATACAGAAACTTCATACGGTAGATTCGCTTACTAGCTAATATTGCTATAATTCACAATTATATAATTTATTATAGCCTAGTTTTACAATTTTCTAGGCTGATAAATTGTGTCATTGCTGAAACTTATTTGAAAAAGAAAATTAAATAGATGGCATGAAGGACGCTGCGCTTCAGAAGTCAATATTCATCAATAACAACCAAACATTTGTCACTATTTGCGCTCAGAAACACAAGTTAGTTTTGTATTCGGTATTTATGTGATACTTTTTGTGACAAACACTTTCTTTTATTTACTTTGGTAATAATAATTGTTATTTTCTTGTAAACAAGTCCTGGTAGACAGTGGTATTAATTTTCGAAAATTTATGTGCATGGGGGGAAGTGAAATTTTTTCCCAATTCTTTTATTGCTAAAGTGCCAAAAAAGGGTTCTCTCAATAAAAATACCCCAACAAACATCATTCAACATCAGGGGACAGGTAAATACCCATCTCCTTCCCTTGACCGATGTTATTGTAGGGAGAGTGTGAATTGATTATTCTAAGAGATAATTGGTTGCTGAAAAGCCCCCAAGGCTTAGATTTCAAATTCTATGCATTCTTCAATGCTAAATAATAGATATATCACTAATAAATTAGGATGAAAGCATGGTCCTATTTAAGGTAGCTTGAGAAGAGATGTAAGTGTAGAATACCCGACAAAACGAAAAGAAAATGCATGAAAGTCTGTCACAGGCAGGAGCTAAGATTCGGAAGAAAAAAAAAGTCACTAAACAGCTAAGTTTACAGAAAAAAAGGAATATAAATATATTTGAGTGAGTACAAAGTAATTGAATGAAAACTAATGATGGTGTTAGTAACTGTCAGTTTTAATAAAATATAATGCTAAATAATGTGTTTCAGAATTTAGAATCAATCTTCAGCCAAGGGAATACTCACTGACCGGAGCTACTCCTGAAATGCTCATGGGAGATGTTGATAGACTAAATATATGAAGCGTGAAAGACTGTTGCCAATTAGATAGAATTATTTTTTTTTGCATTGTCTTCTCTTAAAACTTTGTCGACAACATCTCTAAGTTTAAAAAGTATCATCATTTTAAGTAATTTGCTACCTACATAAGCCAGGCTGATGCTTTTATAGTTACAACATTTACTTTCGGTAGGAAATATTCAATACAACTGTATGTCGATACAGCGATACTCCAGATCCAACGCTTTTTTGTGTGATCAGCTAGGGCTAAGAATACTTTCATTTAGCCCAGTTACTTGACTAAATATGTTTTTTAATCATTCCAGACCGAAAGAAAAAAGCATTGGAGATGTGTAACACTAAGGCGTTATAATTCGTCTTTCCAATCAGTTTGAAGGTGACATTTATAAGCTTTTCCACCAGATGTATTTCTACACACAAGAAATTTGATCTAATTTCAGCTTTATCAATTTGTAATAGCCTAAACTCAGCTTTTGCACAATAAGTCCAGCTAAAGAATCCATATAAATCGGGATAGATCACAACCCTGCTTAACTTCTGATTTAATACAGAACCAGATACAAGCCTCATTTTCTACCTGAACCGCAGCAGCTTTATTCTCGTACATAGCGCTTAATGTATTTGTTGGATATACCATAAAAGAAAAAGACCTTCGCTAAAGCTCTTCTATCGGCTGAATTGAATGCCATTCGTTATGTTAAAGCGACTAAGGATACTATTATGGTATCGGTACCTTGTCAAGATGCATCAAAGCTCAGTTGTGATCTAAAGGTTAATTTTCCTGAAAGCATAATAACTTCTAAACCTCGGTGATTTTTTTGAATTGTCAGGAGTGTTGACATTGATTTTGATGTTAGTGCCTAGGCATCGGACTTTCCGGGTATAATCAAGTTTAATCGGCTAGGAAAATCGCAAACCGTAAGATTTATTTTTCAAACAGAAGAATACCTGCATTTTTACATCACACATGGCATGAAATTCGGTTATGAGCTTTGTTGAGTGGAACATCATTGTATTCAGCCTAGGCGTTGTATTAAATGTCAAAGTTTTAACCATGGTCAAAATCAATGTAAATCTGAATGTTTCAATAGTGCCCGATGTAGCTGTATTCACATTTCGACTAAAAATTCCCCATGTCAAGCAACAGTTAAAGGCGCCAGTTGTGGCTCGAATGATCATCCAGCTTACAGCATTAGGTGTAAGACTTTAAAGAAATTTTGTAAATGAATGTAGTAATGCTTCGCGTTACGTCCTTTAATTCAAATGGTGTGTTGGGGAAATTACCTGTACTTCATAGTTTTTTGAATGAAAAATCATCTTTATTATGTCTTCAAGAACACCATCTCCTTGATCATTCGTTGAATCTGCTTTCTAGTTTGTCTACTCAGCATGATATTTTTGCTGTTCCCTCCACGCCGACTGGCGGGCGTCCTTCCGGTGGCTTAGCTATTATTTTACCCAAGTCTCTAGATGCAACTATTCTAGCAATTGTTTTTACAAATTGTTGATACAATTTTTTTAGCTTGTAGTTTTCCAAACGTAGTTTTAATTAATTGTTATTTTCCAACTGATTACCATGATGATATCTCCTTTGATGCTTTTACTCAATATGTTTTAATCTTAGTCGTTTTGTCTCTAGTTTATAGTCGAATTTTCGTACTTATATTTTAGGGGATTTTAACTGTGATCCAAATATAGCGAATGAACGGGGAACAATTTTATCGTCTTGTCTTCCTAATTTTTCTGTTTTACCGAAGTCCCAGGATTTTACTTATATTCATTGGAGTGGTAGTAAAACTAATATTGATCATGTTTTTTTCTTCTAACCCAAGTGATCCTTTGTCTGTGGTTATTGTAATCGAAAATTTCCTCGTTAGCGACCACATGCCACTTCAGTTCCTTTTACCCCCCTTGCCTTCTCGTCCTTCCCCAGTAGGTATTTCAGGTAATAAGCTTCCTATTTTTTTTGGTCGGGTTGATTGGAATCCAAATTTTAAACCGCTTTACCAAGAAAGGGTTGAGACTTTAATTGATAAAGTTTTATTCCTGATAGGTTGGACGCGGTGGACAGTAATCAATCTTTGACTATTAATTGTATTTATTCTGAATTAATCCATTGCTTAAAGTACGGTGCTGCGGCAGCTTTTCCTACTAATAGGATAAGATTGGGCACGCAGAAACCTTTTTGGAGCCTCAATCGTTTTTTGGTAAATTCTAATAAGGTGGCAAAACAAGCGTATTGGAAATGGTGGGCACTAGGTAAACCTAGAGACTCGCATCCAGCTTTTTTGCTAATGAAAAAGAGAAAGGCCGAATCCCAAGCGGAGCTCCACCGTCATAATAACCTGATCATGGAAGAACCTTCTTCAAACATTGGTAACGACAAGGAGAGGAATCTCCTTTGGAAAGCTCTCCGAGGCATTAGACGGACTAATACACCTGATATTAATTCCACACCATTGCTAAAAGAGTGGGAAAATATTTTTTCCAAGTTGTCGACTTCGCATGTTTCTAACAGTGAAAGGTTGAAGAATTGCCCAACTGATTACAGGATATTTGAGGATATGTTACGTAAAACTATCAAAACGTTTAAGGCGCGGTCGGCTAAGGATCATGATGGCGTATTTTCTAATCCTCAAACTTGCTCTTTCTTCTTTTCTTATTACTCTACTGGCATTTTTCAACCTTTTACTTACTACTGGTTTAGTATCATAGTCATTCTATATTAGCAGGGTTATGCCTATTCCTAAGAGCGGGAAGAAAGACTTGTCATCTTTTAGTTCCTGGAGGCCAATTACTAAGGAGTTCTATGATTGAGAAAGTGATTGAGTTGTGTTCAGTCTAGCTGCATCTTCGGTAATTTTATCCATGACCTACACTTCACACCTCCTTAGTATATATTTTTATACTTTCTCTACTCTCCGCACATATCTCTTATTTTCGTAGGATCTATCACTCAGACAGTTCTTGTTCAAGCTGTATTAAACATAAAGCATTGTCACTAATACTCCTAGCTGTGTTCCCAGCTTTCTTCCCTAGGACACTGTCAGCGACTTCACAAATTATTTCCCTAAAACTATCCTCTCCATCTTCTACATTGTCAAATTTTAAACTCTCCAGTTTAGTATTCAACGGTTCCTGGAAAGATTCCCCAAAATTCTCATCCTAGAGCCTACCAACGTCATAGCTTCCCGGAAGGTAGTTACCCTTTCTAAATATCGCTGTACCTACCGGAAGGTAGTACCTCCCTAACATATTGACAACACGCCACGACAGACTGCATCCAGCAGCTTGTATTAACTCAGGGTTAATACAAACATTGCTTGTCTAATGCTAACACTTGACAAGCCAGGACCTTCACTGTGTCCTGAATACAGCCTCCAATTCTTTCAGACTTGAAAAATTAGTTCATGCAACATATTCAAGATTTCATATTTCTAATGTAGCATAGGCTCGTCACATCTCCTTTTGTAGAGACTGATGCTGAAAGATTCTTTACCTGTTACGCAACATTTTAAAGAAGACGACGCTTTAGTGGAGACGGATCTGTTTGATTTTCACAGTGACTTTCCACTAAAATCACGCACTTCAAGAAATGAAATGTATGACCTTCTTTTCCAGAGCAAAAATATCTAGTTTCGGCTCAGGTTGCTTTACGAGAATATCTGTACGAGATTTCATTTTCCATCATAGAATTCATTAAAAAAAGTACAGGAACAGTAAAATTTAAAATTTGACTACAATAAACTGAATATAATTTTGAAACCAAAACCAGAGTTAATTAAAACTCGGGTTGCATATTCAAATCAAGTTTAAATGTTCCATAAAAATCGCATTAAACAAGAAAATGGAACATGTAATAGTTTAAAACAGTTGCCTAATGTATTTTCAAATTAAAAGGCGTGAAACCCCTTCCGTGAAGTTGGGACTATTGTGCACGTTTTAGATCTAGAATTACCAGTTACCACAGTAGGATATAGTACGATCTAAGGAACCATAACTGATTTATTAATCCATTCGCGGTTTCGTTCACTGGGGGCTTGTACTTAGAGATGCATAGCTTAATCTTTGAGACAAGCATATGCTACTGGCAGGATCAACCAGGTAAAGCATTCACGTTACCATCAGGCACATTAGAAACGTAGTTAAAATTAGGGTTGCATATTCAAATCAAGTTTAAAACGTTCCATAAAAATTGCAGTAAACAAGAAAACGGAAAATACATTAGCTTTAAGAAGTTGCCTAATGTATTTAAAAATTAAAAGGTGTTATTAACATTGGTTAAAACACCTAGAGTTCTTGCGCAATCATTTCTCAATTTAATTTGGTTGAATTCTTTGTGTGTAAAAAAAAACAAAACAAAACGAAATGACTGCGTGATGCACAGAAAGGGGTCTATATAGCACTGCTGCTTATGAAGAAATTTGCGAATAACAAAAGATTAGATTTATACATTTCTTAATTCAAAATACAGAACTTGAGATGTACAGGTGTATTAAAATAAATTAACATTTTTCAGAAAAAAAAACTTTTATAAAGGATTGTGCAAAACCAGATTGTGATGATCAAAAGCTTTGATTTAACGTAAACATTAGAAAAATAGTTTCGACAAACGAGGAAATTCCTTGTCCCTACCATTACAATTCGGTAAGATAGACGAATTTACCTTCGCAATTTCGCACGTTCCGCCAGTTTTGTTATACAGCTCTTCCACGCTAAGAAATCTTCCGGTAAGCAAACTTGCACTCTCCAAACTTATCAGTCACCTTTAGCACCAGAGTACTATTTTTAATCTTTGATAAAATTTGCATTTCTAACATTGCAGGGAAAAGATAAGAAGAACACTGTCAATGCCAGGAAAGACAAAGGAGATACGATGCTTTGACAAATACAGCTATATGAATAATGCCAGCAGTATAATTTCGGATAATCTTGATTGTTTTGAAATTAACAGTTCTTCGAGTTAGACGACAACTTTACCATTTTAAGAAAAACGCAATCACCTTGTCCCTTTTTCGTTAAAATCCTACTTAATATATATGTACCATACAAGGCTGTACCAGAGGGGAGCGGACATTGAGTGTGACCCCACCGCAATTTTTGTCCGACTCATAAAAAACAACAAAAAAGTATAGAAAAAAAGTTATGACGCAAAAAAATCCCCGATACATTCTTGGTACCATAGAGTTAATTCTAAACAAATCATTTCGTGAAATATTCTCTCGCATCCTATTAAGGGTCCTTGGTTCATATATGTCTTAGATCAATATTTAAATTGCTACGGAAGAAATTCGTTAGATAGCTTAAAAGCAATTCGTAGTAAATTTTGGTTTGATGTTTCAGCCCCGTTGAAACTAATCTAAGAACTGAATTTGCAGCTCGTCTTTCGAGGACAGCAAACACAGTCATGTTTACTTGTCTCTCTCGAGAGGCTCACCCAATCATTAACAAGAACCAGGCGTCAATTTTCATTCCACCTGTCATCAGAGACGGGAAAGGAGCTACTTTTGAAGGGAGGACTTGCTTCTCCAACTTCTTTCTTACTTTCCGGGGTATATAGAGCCAGAAATATTGACCTTCTCCATTTCGTTACCTGATCAGGCCCAAATTCATAGATTAATTCAAATTAAAAAAAACACCGTATTAAGGAACAAGGTCAAACGAATCCTCAACTGCCTTTTAAAACCTGGCATTTGGCATAAGACATTGTAGGTTGAATTAGCTGTTGATATTTATCATAAATTCAGAAAACTGACACACCAAACACGATATCTTTTAGCTTTATTTGGGGAGGCAATGGAAGGGTATTAAGGATAGTATTGGAAATTTTAAAAAATAATTTCTCCTGTAGAATTAAGTAAAAAAAAGAAGAAAAAAGACGAATGCTTTCAAATGAAAAAAAGGATGAAGATCCTCCAGCTTTATTGATCATGGATACAGGATCGAATCGACTTTTCAGTTCTTGGATTCAATGAAAACGCATCCTTAAATAAAGCAAAGATGAAAATACAAATTTGTGTTTGCACGTCAAAAGTTTATTTTACTACCAGAGAACAAAACAATAGAAACTTGTGGGATTGAATATGTTGGTGAATAATCAATAAGAATACGAGACCTATATAGCACTCCCGTTCAAATTACTGAATGTGGCCCATCTGCTATATCTGGGCAAGCCCAAAACACTCCTCAATAAACGAACTGATTACAAGTTGGAATGAAAAGAAAATTTAATCTACTTTTTTTGTACTTTTAAAAACATTTCACTTTTTTTTTGCATTTTGTTCACGTTTATATATCGCATCTAACCCATGACTCGAGAGAAGAGTTTAAAACTACACAGAAGTTTCTGCATCATCCCGGTTAATAAACAATTATCAGAATAAAAATAAGAGAAAAGACAAGACTAAGAGTCGAAAAAAGATAACCGGGATTGCCACATGACACAGAAGTTCAGCATAGTAACAAACACACACATGTAGGGAAACAACAATGTCGTTAGCAACTTGTAGATGTTAATCTTAGTCGTTAAGCTCGCAGATCATATAGATGTTATTCAAATTGGGTGGAACAAGTTCATGGTTTGGTGACAGAACTCGAAAACCCAAAAACATGAAGGTCCGAATAGCCTGAGCTGGAATATGAAAAGAAAACTGTTAAAAAGAATATTATTACTAATAAAAAACAACACAAAAGCAAGAAAAGTAAGAAAACATCATACTGATCACAGGCTGCAACACATTTCAAATAAAAATAATAATTTTTATAACTATTATTTTTGTGGAGGCAAATTTTAGAAACCACGAAAAAAACGACAAAAAAAGTACCCCCTATTCTACCCTGGAGCCCGTTTCTCGGGTAACCAACTCTAAATTCACTGTTATGCCATTAATTACCTTGAAAGTAGTGCGTACAAATTGGTGTGATAAGATGTTATACGATACCCCCCGCCCCTCCTTCAGCAAAAGTTTGTTTATATGATCTCCACTCTAAACTGAATGTCTAACATTTTAAATAAGCTTACCCACATTGACATACTTAGGACCCCAAGAGCAATTCTGTCATTCATTTTGTGCTTACATATGCATATACCTCCTTATGGAAGTCATTGCATGTCACAAATAGCTAAAATCAATATGCCTCTAAAAATTCCAGGCTTTATTTCTATCTGAAAGGAACAATCTGAAAAACACTGAAAGTAGCATGATACTAGCGGTTTAAAATTTGCTGTTGAGGTTTCAGTATCTGAGATTACTGGTTCTAGCACAATTTTCCTGGAATTAATGGTCCAAAACAGTGAGACTGGGTTGTAACGCTAAAAACTAGCATGCCAAACTTTCCAACCTGCATTTGGTAAACATGCCTAACGACAAATCTTTTGCGCAAAGTGGTAAAGCGATTTTTTATTAATTCAAATCATTTTGTCTTCTGATCTGTTATTTATTAGTTTTATATGACACACTTTATACCGTTTATGTCAATGATCGTTAAGTAAAGAGCGATCCTTGTCAGTAGAAAACAAACCTAAAAACCAGATTTTGAAAAAAAAAATATTTACATAAAAAACAAGAGCTAAGAGCTCATAATACACTTGTGACGAGGTCGGAAGAGCCAAGAGCTCATATGGCATGAGCTCTAGCAAAATTCTATGAATCAGCAGATTGATTTAAAAGGAAAATCAGAGGCTTGTTGCCGGTCGGGATGTAAAATAAAAGCTCTGAGACACAAGGTCCTTCTAAATATCAAAGTTCATTAAAATCCGATCACCCACCAGTAAGTTAAAAAATACCTTATTTTTTCTAATTTTTCCTCTCCCTTCAGCCACCCAGATGGTCGACTCGGAGAAAACGACTTTATCAAGTCAATTTGTGCAGGTCCCTGACACGCCTACCAAATTTCATCGTCCTAGCACGTCCAGAAGCACCGAACTCACCAAAGCACTGGACCCCCCAGCTCCCCCAAACAGAGCAGATCCAGTCCGGTTACACCAATCATCTATCTACGACATTTGCTTATTCTACCCACCAAATTTTATCCCGATCTCTCTATTCTAAGTGTTTTCCAAAATTTCCGGTTTCCCCCTCCAACTCCCCCCAGTGTCACCAGATCTGGTCGGGATTTAAAATAAGAGTTCTGTGACATGAGTTCCTTTTAAATATCAAATTTCATTAAGATCTGGTCACCCGTTCTTAAGTTAAAAATACCTCATTTTTTCTAGTTTTTCCAAATTAACCGCAATACCCCCACTGCCCCCAGGTGGGCGAATCGGGGAAACGGCTATTTCTAATTTAACCTTGTCTGGTCCCTGATACGCCAGCCAAATTTCATTCTCCTAGCTTATCTGGAAATGCCTAAACTAGCAAAACCGGAACAGACAAACCGACAGAATTCGCGATCGCTTTATGTCAATTGGTAAATACCAAGTGCCATAAAAATCTGCTTTTAAAGCTGATTCCAAATGTGTCAAATTTTAAAAAAGGGGAGGAAAACCGCAAAAGGAGCGTGCTCTTGATGAAACTTTTACAAACAAGGTAATAACGACAGTGAAGCCTATAGCAGAGAAATTGAAATAAGCTGTTTTACGTTACTGAACGCACATGGCAGGAGGGGGAGTGTTAGAAGAGGACGGACTGCCGAAATCCCCAAAAGATGAATGATCCCTCCCATTCCACGGGAAAAATCCAGTTTAATTACGTAAAGCCACATACACCTAGACAGCTAGATAGACTACCCCCTAAATTCTGAAAAATACCTTTACTAGACATTTTCATAGAAAAATACTTTTTTCGCATTCCCCCCTAGTTTTTGAAAAATACATTTCACCGCCACCACCCGCCTCACCCCCTACATTTTTCTGGATTGACACTCACACACCTAAACGAATACTGCCCTCAAATCATTCCTTTACAAAAGTTAGGCTTCAGAATTAAAACTTGAAGCGAAAAGACAGTGTCCAATTCAAAAGTTCAAGTGTTCAACCCGTTGGACCCCTGTTGAACATCCCAACAACCCCCGACTCTTTCCAAAAAAGGTTGACTCCTTTTTATCGTACCCCAATACTTCATATGAACATATGAGCAATGTGAAAGTAAAACAAAAGAAATTTTGATATATTCGCTTAAATAATAAAACATGCGTAATTATCACCTGGGCATATTTGTTGCATTTTAAATTACCAGTAGTATGTGTATGGGGGAGGGGGGGGGGAGCAAAGCTGATAACTATTATTTGCTGTAAGTTTTAAAGTCCTCTATTACATTCATTTACAAACATAAATTTATTTATATTTAATTAAAGACCTACAAAAAGAGAGATATGTGAATGTCAAATACGCTTTGAGGTACACTATATCCAATGCACATAAATAAATTAGGAAGTGAACTCTGAAGAATAAAACAAAACCTATAGGGATGTAGTATAAAATTAACGTATACAAAAACTTATTTTTGGACAGGAGCGGTCAACCATAAAAGAGAAGAATATGGATTGTATGGAAGAGATTAAAAATCATTAACAAATTGAAACTTAAGAGGAAAAAAGACCCCAACCTTGTGCACGTGTCTGGAATCATAATAACAGAATCATTATAATAATAGACTAATAGAATAATAATATAATAGAAAAAGAAAGAAGAAAATAATAATAGAATAAATAATAGAATCAGAACGATAATAAAAATAGAAAAAGAAACTACTCAAAAACGCTGAATGCCAAAAGATTTTGAGGCTTTAACTTCGAAAAACAAAAACAACTGATAAAGAGAAAGAGAACAAGATCAATGATAGAGCTTGCCTGAATCTTGGCTTAGTTCTCGGGATCAATATCTTGGTTTCACAATATAGCGCCGGGAAACTAATAGAAACAAGACCGAATTTAACCTTCAGCAAAATAAAATGTATAAATGAAATAGTCCCCTTTTAAAGAACAAGGCTAACAATATTCAAGTCCATAAGGGTTGTATCATTGACAAAGTATGTTGAAATTTTAAACAATTAACCATTAGTAACCATTTACATTAAAGTATCAATTCAAAGAAACATGGAATGTCTCGATTTAAGTTTTCTTATATTTTGATTGTAATGCAGCAAAATCCTGCTTTGATGTGCTTTTAAAATGGAATCAAATACACATGTTGCTAAATTACATAATAATTATTTAATTTGCACTTTTTAAGTTAGATATTTAAGGGTTGGGACACATGAATGAGTCAACAATACTGCACCGAATCACCGCTCTGTTGAACCATCAGAAGTCATTAGACGGAAAAATACCCTTCTTCCATCCTACACAATGCAGAACCTCTACATTCGCCATTTATCGCAAAACCTCAGTATATTTTCCTCTTGTAAATTTAAGACACAGTTTTAGAACATTTTGAGGGAATAAAAAGGCTATTCAAGCCAATCTTTCTTGATACTCTACAATAGGGTTCTCAGATATGCTGAATCTGATGGTATTTTTTTGAAAATCCGGCAAATTTTATCAGGTTTGTAGCTGTTGATCAGGTAAAAATAATAAATTTTAAATATTTGGAATCAGCGTAAAAAAACACTTCTTTTTTGACTCTCGGTTACTATTGGGCCGAGTAGCTCCTTACTTACTGATCGTTTACCACGAACTGTATGCAAGATACCATGAAACACAAGGGAGAAGTGTGCCAGGAGGCGTGACATTGTAGAAATTTACCTACCTATGTGCGGGACGAAGTGTGCTTAACAATTGTGTGCTGTGGGGTGTTCCCAGGGTTGCCACCCCTAGTGATTTATCACTATTTCTAGTGATTTTTCAGCTGGTGACTTTACTTCTACAGCTAATGTTTTCTTATGATAAAGTGCGTGAATCGTAATTTCAAGTTATCAAATCATCCAGGAAGCTAATTATCGAAAGAAAAAGGACTCAAGTGAAAACTTTACTGACTGCCAATGAAGACCCAAATTATTTTGTTTGCTCTGTTTCAGTAACCATAGTTGACCAAATTCGAGAAAATTGACAAAATTTGTACGAACCGATTTGCATAAAGTTCACATTTAAACAAAAGCCAATCACGCAACCATACATAAGACACATGTTAGGATGTCGGCTGTATGCAATTGTACATATGTATATCTATGAATTGATCTTCTGATATGGAATTCTAGCAAAATGAAAGAGTATTTTTATTTCAAAATCTCACGTATACCCTATGTTAAATAAATTTAAAGAAACCTACAGGTCAAATATTGTGTTTGATAAATTTAATGAATATTTTTCATTTATAAGCAAGCTTATTAACTTTTTCAAAGTTCATTTTATCTTGCATTGCAAAAGTCAAACTTATATGAAGTGGAATATGCAAAATTTGTTGATCTTCTTTATTATTAAAAGCATGGGTACTTGTGTATTATCCCGAACACACTCAAAAAATGAAGCTAGGTTAATCATACTGAAATATACCAAATATAATGAAAATATAATGCTTGAGAAACAAAATTATGAAAACTACAACAAAGAATTATGAAAAGTAGGCCGCTCAGAGCGTATTATATTAAATACCTAACCTAACCACCTCTATATATTAAATATTCAATTAAAATATACCTGCATCGTTGTTTATTTCACGAAAGCTAATTATAACCGAATAAGAGAGAAAACCAGTTTTACTCAGATCAAACAAAGCAAACTTCTTGAGTGGGTTTTGGATAAAACACAAGTACCAAAGCATGTAAAGTTTTAGTCTGTTTCTTTTTTATTATTAAACTATTATAAATTAAATATAATCGACAGTCACGTTCATTCTCAATTTATACTAACTCCGTTATACATAGTAGGGGAGACTGGGGTAATGGCGTTCACCTAAGGTAAAATGAGAATAAAAAATAGCATAAACCTAAAATTCAAACGAACTAATGTTAAATCGCTGACATAGTATATTTTACCTATTGTATACTCAAATTGAGCCTTAGACAAGCTTACCTATTGGTATTATGAATGATTTTGCAAAATCAGCTTTGACCGGTATTACCCCCTATCATAGGGTAATGGCAGTCGCTAATGTCATGTTCTACTAAATGGCTGTAAATTAAGAAATATGAGAAATTTCAAAGACACAAACATGTTAAACTTAAATCGTTATATTTTTATTGTTACATAATTCCGTATTTAGGAAATTACAAAAATGTAATTGAAAGCGTGGACATAATTAGAAGCCAAACACTTGAAAAAACATCTTTCCATACAAAAAATGGCTCACAAAATTTAAGCGCCAATATATTTAACTCATGAGCTTTAAGAACTTTAAGTCAATTTCACTTTCTGGAGCACATGTCACATAAACACGCGTCAGGACTGTCCCATCCAGAACATTCTTGATGTGCCCATAATGCTCAAGAGGTTGACCGATACCATACCTCTCCATCTTTCTATGTGTCTTCGCAATAGAAATAAATTTCTTTACCCTTTTTCTCAAACAAAGCTCACTTTTTTATTCGTCTTAACAAACGTTTTCCTCATCAATCGATTCGCTCTCTTTTTTCTTAAAGCAGGATTTTCATCGCTGTTGAAGTCAAGATCTGAGAATGTTGCTTTTGTCTCGCTCCTTTTCTTGGTTCATCAGCCCAACTACTGCATCCAGGTAGAGGAGAAATCTCTTGCACAGACACATCAATTTCTGTGTTAGGCTGACTATAAACTTTTACAAGTTAGGCCGAGGATTCTAAGTTTTGTTCAGTCATGACTTCGTATTGGTCTACTTTTGTGATGACTTCATTTGAATTAGCTTTCAAGTAATCTTCCACACAATCAGGCGTTAACTCTTGATTCTTCTGGATGATGTCCTCTACCAAAAATGCTCATCTTTGAAAACTCCTTGATTAAGAGGATGGATCTCAGTGTTTTTGAACCCACTTGTTGCTTTTGCAATCGTAGCAACTGGTGAATAGGACTTATTGAATAGCTCTGCTACATCGTAAGGGGTAGATTTTACTATGTTCCTGGTTTTCATGAGCCTTCAAGGGTGAGTAAAATACTACATTCAGAGGCTGAAGCCTATGTGATGTATGGGGTGGCAGCGACATGATAACAATCCCTTTCTCCCCACAAATATCATAAGCTTCACCTGAGCAATGAGTGGAATGGTTGCCCAGAATAAAAAGAATTTTGTTGTTATTACTAGCATGAATAAACTGAGCAAAGTGTTTTAACCAAATAACGAACAGTTCTTCATTGATCCAGCCTGTCTTAGAGCATGAGTAAACTGATCCAGGTGGTCCGTTTTTTTCTAAGAGCGGGGACATACGAGATCAAGGAAAAATGAACATTGGTGAAGCATAAAGCCCTCCCGAACTCATTGCACACACAACTGTAATGTTTTTGCTCCTTTCCCAAATTGTAATAAGACCCACACGCTTTTGGCCCCGTTCTGCCAGTATTAGACCAGGGTCCTGCACAGTACTTCCTCTTTATTAAACCCCATGGCTCTTCCGATGCCAGTGGCTTCGGGTTTGCGCACACTAATTTTGTTTCTGTCCATGAACTCCTACATCCAATCCAGGCCAGCCATTTTTGTTTCTTGATCGAATCTATGACTTAACTGGTTTTTTCTGCATATTGAAATGCAATTTTCCTTAATTTTAGTGCAGTGATGCCGTAGAAAATCTTCGATAAAGTTTTTACGTGGTCAGCTAGAGCTGCTTCGTGTGGAGGGAAGACACACTCCCTGCCTAAGCTTTGATCAGAATCAATCTCACTCTTCATTCGTTCTTGCAACGGGCTGAATGGTATTTTGAACTGATCTGCAGCTTTGCGAATCGATAATCCTCTAGTAATGGCTGTTTTTGCTTTCCTTAAGTCCTCTGCAGTCCATTTATCTTTATATGTTTTCTATATTTATTTTCTCGGTCTCTGAAATATAGAAAAAAAAATATATGAAAAATATTGGCACTAATGGGGCAATGCCGGTCGCGACTGCTGTTACCCCAAGTGTGGTGACCACCATTACCCCAACCGCATGGTCATTATTTTATCGGCTAAAAATGAAAATATAAGTGCTTAAACCTTAATAAAATGCTACAAGATACAACAATATGGCTTACCTTGTTATTGCGAGATAAGTCTCGTTTCGTGAAATGTAAACAGAAAGAGATGATAGTGGATTAATCTATTGTCGGTCTTATAAGGTGAAGCGTAAAAACAGTCTTTCTCGCACAACAGACAAACTAAAACTGGCAAGATGGCGAGCGCTCCACTAGCACTTCCATAAACTTTCTTGAGATGGCAGATACAATCGGTATGAATCTGCGTTATCGACTTTACGAGAAATCATGGTGACCGGCATTACCCACTGGCCGCCATTACCCCAGTCTCCTCTATACTTTATTTTATTATAATACGTTTTATTTTTAAGACTTTGTAATAGCTCAAAATAACTATTAATTAATTTTGCTTCAACCATGATGGGGAAGATTAAACAGACGTTCCAGAACTGCTGAATCGAAAGTTTCTGTTTTTTTTTTTATTGTACTTTAAGGCCGTGATTAAGTGAACTTGAAAACATCGAGCTTCAAAATTGAAGTGAGGTTAGCCTTCTGTCTTTTAATTCTCTAGAGACCGTTGGTTGTCAAAACTTCAAATAGCACCAATTATCAAGTCTTGTCAAAGGTTTTGATAGACAGCTTCCTTTGGTGAGATGTTTCAGCCGAGAAATAGTAATATATTTGGCTGGGTAAAAATAAAATTTTATTAGTTAAAGTAAAATAAAAATTTTAAATTTCAAGATTTAAATTTTTTTTTTTAAATTCTTTAATTTTTTTAATTTTTTACTTAAAATTTAAGTAAAAATAAATTTTATTAGTTAAAGATATACGCAACTTACAAATTAGCTTACGTAAAGAAACTTCTGTATTCTCATATTTTTATTGCATATATGAGGGGGTTCACCCCCTCGTCAGTACCTCACTCTTCACGCTATAGCTTAAATTTTGTCCCAATTTCTTAAGAATGACCCCTGAATAACAAAAGCCGTAGAATAAATAGTTGAAATTTCTAAAAATACTTTAACGTAAAGAGCGAGGTATTAGGAGGTGAGCCCCTCATATGCGTAATAATTTCTGTTCTTTTTAACAGAAATTATTATGGAATATTTACAGGAATTAATATTTACAAGAAAATAATAACAGGGATATTCTGTTCCTTTCAGTTGAAAAACTTTGCCATATTTATTTTTTCATTGTTTTTTTTTTAAATAATGCTAGAAAATCCTGCGCTCCCTTCATGGAAATTTTCTTCCCCGATGACAAATTCCTCCGTGAAAAGTTCCCCAACATATCCCCCTCTTCTCAACCCCTGCCCCCAACCAAATGAAAACGCCCCAGAAAACGTCTGTACACTTCCCAATAACCATTACTATATGTAAGCACTGGTCAGTGTTAGTAACCCGTAGCCCCTCCCACGGGGACTGTGGGGGAGAAGGTCATCCCAAACGGCATAGTTGTAAGGATTGTCGACTACGCTGAATAAAATGGCTATCTCAGAATTTTGATCCGGTGACTTTGGGAAAATAATTAGCGTGCGACGGGGGCCTAGGCGCCCTCCGATTTTTTTGGTCACTTAAAAAGGGCACTAGAACTTTTCATTTCCGTTAGAATGAACCCTATCGCAACATTCTAGGACCACTGGGTCGATACGATCACCCCTGAAAAAAAAAAAAAAAAAAAAAAAAAAAAAAAAAAAAAAAAAAAAAAAACAAACAAATAAACACGTATCCGTGATCTGCCTTCTGACAAAAAATACAAAATTCCACATTTTTAAACAGTTCGAGGTAACGAACTGTAGTAAGGAGCGACTAAGCTCAATAGTAACGAAACAAAAAAAAAAATGGAATTTTGATACCAATAGTTATATCAAAAGAATGGCATTTTAATGCTGATTTTAAATATATAAGTTTCATCAAGAATAGTCTTACCCATCAAAAATTACGAGCCTGAAAATATTTGCCTCATTTTAGAAAATAGGGGGAAACACCCCCTAAAAGTCATACGATCTTAACGAAAATCACACCATCAGATTCAGCGTAACAGAGAACCTTGTTGTAGAAGTTTCAAGCCCCAATCTATAAAAATGTGGAATTTCGCATTTTGTGCCAGAAGACAAATCACGGATGCGTGTTTATTTGTTTTTTTTCCAGGGGTGATGGGAAATTGGAGGGCACCTAGGCTCGCTCCCACGGTCATTTTCCCCCAAAGTTACCGGATCAAAATTCCGAGATAGCCATTTTATTCACCATAGTCGAAAAACCCAATAACTGTGTCTTTGGGGACGACTTGCTCCCCCGCAGTCCCCGTGGGAGGGGCTGCAAGTTACAATCTTTGACCTGTGTGTACATATAGTAATGGTTACTAAGAAGTGTACAGACGTTTTCAGGGGGATTTTTTTGGTTTGGGGGGGATATTTGAGGGGAGAGGGTTACCGGGGAGGATTTTTCCATGAGGAACTTCTCATGGGGGAAGAGACTTTCAATGGAGGGGGTGCAGGATTTTCTAGCATTATTAAAAAAAAAAACAATGAAAAAATAAACATGAAAAGTTTCTACTGAAAGTGAGAAGCAGCATTAAAACTTAAAACGAACAGAAATTATTACGCATATGAGGGGTCTACCTCCTCGTAATACCTCGCTCTTTACGCTAAAGCATTTTTAGTGATTTCAACTATTTATTCTACGGCCTTTGTGATTCAGGGGTCATTCTTAACGAATTGGGACAAAATATAAGCTTTATTATCAAGAGCGAGGTATCAACGAGGGGTGAGCCCCCTCATATACGCAATAAAAATATACGAATATTGAAGTTCGCTACGTAATTTAATTCGTAAGTTACGTATATTTTTTACTTACGAAGACGTTCGTAAAAATAATAAGTAAATGATGCCTTTTTAAGTAATCAAAAATAGGAGGGCAACTAGGCCTCCTCCCTCGCTCCTTTTTTCTCAAAATCTTCCGATGAAAACTGTGAAAAAGCCATTTAGCCTCAAAAAATTAATATGCAAATTTCGTTTTAATTATTTATATGTGGAGAGCCAAGATCAAACCGTGCATTAATTCAAAGACGTCCAGAAATTAAAAAAAAAAGTTTGTTTAAATGAAAGTAAGGAGCGACATTAAAACTTAAAACGAACAGAAATTACTCCGTATATGAAAGGGGCTTTTCTTCCTCAACGCTCCGCTCTTTACGCTAAAGCTTGACTCTTTCTCTTAACTCTACATTTTAAAACAGTAAAAAACTTTAGCGTAAAAAGCGGGGCGTTAAAGAGAAAAAGCCCCTTTCATATACGGAGTAATTTCTGATCGTTTTAAGTTTTAATGTCGCTCCTTACTTTCGCATTTTCGTGCTGTTGGAGTTTGTTTTCTAAATTTTGTTGGGTTTCCCCAACAAATTGTTTTCCACAAGAACCAAGTAATATATTTATACCACTTTGGATGTTTTTCTGCAATTACATCTTTGCCCGAATTTACTAAAGTTCGTATAATTATTTTGGATTTGAAGGCACCTTTGATATTTTATTTTTTTATTTTTGCTAATTTCTGTGATAAAACTGGGACACAAAGGTAGAGATACATAATTTATTTTCTTATCAATTTCGTTGATATTTTTCAGAATTTGCGTTGGTGTCAACTAGAGCAAAAAAAAAAGTTTTCTAAATGCAAAAAGAAAGTATTTTTTTAAACAAATATTAAATTAAACGAATATTCCTCGAAAACAATCGACGATTATTTGCTTAGAATGAAAATGAAATACCAAGATAAAGATATGTTTCTAAATCTGGAAGGATAATTGCATCACCCCCTCATTGGTGCCTATGTTGAACACAAGAGACAAGTTAAACAATTGATAAAACATGGTTAAAAGCCCAGAAAGCTACTAAAACTGGCTATTTTAATATGCAAAAGCAGCTAAATATAATCTTAGCTGTTTTCTTGCTAATGCAGTTATTTTTCTCAAGAATCTAGTGATTTTTTTTTGTTAATTTAGTGATTTTTCTTTTAAGAATCTAGTGATATATTTTTTCACCCGGCGGGAGCCCTGAGTTGCAGAACATTAATCACTCTGAAAACAAAATTAGGTGGTGGATACAATGGCGTAATTTCGTAAAAATTCCCGGGGAAGGGGGGCAAAGTTGGAGCCAATTTCCCAAATCAAGTGAAAATTACAATAAAAATTAAAAAATAACCCATTTGGTACCATAAAATACTATTTAGTACTATAAAGGTGGTAATGCTTGGGTAGTATTTAGCACCCAAACCAAGGTCTGGGAGGGGTAGTTATCCCCCTGCCCCATAGCAAATTAAGCCGCTGGGTGGATACCTGGTGGCCCCTTAACTCCTATCATAAACTATAAGCATCAACACATTGAATGAAGTTATTACTGAAATTCGACAAACTTTCGATAACTTTAAGTAACATCGAAATATCAAATGACACCACAACCAAATGTTTATTTTTGAAATTGAACAGTTCGTGGTAAAGAACTGTAAGTAAGGAGTGACCCGGCTCAATAGCAACCGAGACTCTAAAAAACGGAATTTTTATACCAATAGATATATCAAAAGAATCGAATTTTTATGTTGATTTCAAATATATAAGTTTCATCAAATTTAGTCTTACCCATCAAAAGTTAAAAGCCTGAGAAAATTTGCCTTATTTTCGAAAAAAAGAGGAAAAATCCCCTAAGAGTAATAGAATCTTAATGAAAATCACACCATCAGATTCAGCGTACCAAAGAACCCTGGCGTAGAGGTTTCTAGCTCATATCTGCAAAAATGTGGAATTTTGTATTTTTTGCCATCACAGATACATATTTATTTTTTTTAATTTTTTCAGAGATAATCATATTGACCCTGTGGTCCTAGAAATTCGCAAGAGCACTCATTCAAAACTGAAATTCAAAGTTCTAATGCTCCTTTTAATTAACCAAAAAAGAAACTACGTTGGAGGATCACTCCACGGAGGAATTTTTCATGGGGGAAGGGAATTTTCCATAAAGGGGGCGCTGGATTTCCCAGATATATTTAAAAAACAAATCAGAAATTAAATAAAAAACAACTTTTTTTCAACTGAAAGTATGGAGCAACATTGAAACTTAAAACAAACAGATATTATTATGTATATGAGGGGGGTTAACCCCCTCGTCAATACCCCGATCTTTACGCTAAAGTTTTTTTTAGCACTTTAAAAAGAGTTATTTATTCTAATTACACAGATTCTGTGATTCAGGGGTCATTCTTAAAGAACTTGATCAAAATTCGAACTTTAGCGTACAGTGCGAGGTATTGACGAGGGGACGAACCGCCTCATATACATACTAATTTCTTTCCGTTTTAAGTTTAATGTTTTTTTTCTAGCGACTATTGGAGCCAGTCTACTGACTTGATTAAGGGGGTGATTAAGTGAACTGATGGAACTCGAAAATCCCATGTTAAATTGAAAATTTATATTTAAAAAGTACTCAAGTATTCATTGGCGGAAGATGCCGCTTTTAATATCAGGCCATAGCTTCTTGAAGATGCTACAAAATGTTTGAAAGGATTTTGTTCTATTTCCTCTAATTGCTTAGAAATCTTAGAAAATGTCTAGGTATTTTTCACAAGTGTACTCTATGAAGGATATTGCTTTTGGAACAAAATTGGTACTATCATGTGCAGAAGACAATAACCTATAAGATGATTGGAACCATTTTTTGATGTATTTTCCTGTTTTCTAACAGTCCCCTAGAATATTTTCAGCTACCTGAAATTTTTACAAGTCGGTTGCCATAAAGAATCGTTTCAGATCGCCGATAATAACCCCTAGAGACGAAAATGACAAGCTGGAATAATCAGCTGCTTGTTAATAGTGTGAAATTTTCATAAATTATTTCAATGCAATGAAGAAACATAGAAATGAGAAATAGTCAGGAGCCTTCAGGAAAGTTATGCACACAAAGCCGAAATCATGAGGAAAATTAAATCAAAGCGAGGTATGGAACTGCGAAACTGCGAGAAATTTGGGGATAGGCTAGTGGATAAAGAACCGAAAAGAGTCTAAGGCGGACTATTGCATGGAAGTTGGAAAGAATGGACTGGTCAACCCCAAACGAGGCCACGACTACTTTTACCAAGTACAATCAGTCAGCTTGAATGTGCTCAGCTATATACTTGCTTTTTCATGATTTTTACCCAGAAAGACTTCTACATTGAAAAGATAGACCGCAATCCAGGCTTTTGGACCGAAAAGATTTTTCCCAAGCTGAAAGGATTCTTCATTGATGCTTTGATCCCAAAGTTCCACAGGGGGTTCCAATACAAGAGCCGTACTTATAAGATTAATCGTCTAGTACCGGTAACAGGAAAATTCATTTTCCTTACATTCTATCCTTCTTTGTAGTTACATACTTAATTGTATTGTCATTTGAAATAAAATACCTTTGTTTATATTGCTTGTCCTCCAACTTTATCAAACAGTTCGTAGTAACGAACTGTAGTAAAGAGCGACCCGGCTCAATAGTAACCGAAACTCTAAAAATGGAATTTTGGTACCAATAGCTACATCAAAAGAATCGCATTTTAATGCTGATTTTAAATATATTATATAATATAATATACCTGAAATTTTTACAAGTCGGTTGCCATAAAGAATCGTTTCAGATCGCCGATAATAACCCCTAGAGACGAAAATGACAAGCTGGAATAATCAGCTGCTTGTTAATAGTGTGAAATTTTCATAAATTATTTCAATGCAATGAAGAAACATAGAAATGAGAAATAGTCAGGAGCCTTCAGGAAAGTTATGCACACAAAGCCGAAATCATGAGGAAAATTAAATCAAAGCGAGGTATGGAACTGCGAAACTACGAGAAATTTGGGGATAGGCTAGTGGATAAAGAACCGAAAAGAGTCTAAGGCGGACTATTGCATGGAAGTTGGAAAGAATGGACTGGTCAACCCCAAACGAGGCCACGACTACTTTTACCAAGTACAATCAGTCAGCTTGAATGTGCTCAGCTATATACTTGCTTTTTCATGATTTTTACCCAGAAAGACTTCTACATTGAAAAGATAGACCGCAATCCAGGCTTTTGGACCGAAAAGATTTTTCCCAAGCTGAAAGGATTCTTCATTGATGCTTTGATCCCAAAGTTCCACAGGGGGTTCCAATACAAGAGCCGTACTTATAAGATTAATCGTCTAGTACCGGTAACAGGAAAATTCATTTTCCTTACATTCTATCCTTCTTTGTAGTTACATACTTAATTGTATTGTCATTTGAAATAAAATACCTTTGTTTATATTGCTTGTCCTCCAACTTTATCAAACAGTTCGTAGTAACGAACTGTAGTAAAGAGCGACCCGGCTCAATAGTAACCGAAACTCTAAAAATGGAATTTTGGTACCAATAGCTACATCAAAAGAATCGCATTTTAATGCTGATTTTAAATATATTATATAAAAAAAACAAGTTTTTTCAACTGAAAGTAAGGAGCGACATTAAAACTTAAAACGAACAGAAATTACTTCGTCTATAAAAGGGGCTGCTTCTTCATCAACGCCCCGCTCTTTACGCTAAAGTTTGACTCTTTCTCCCAACTCTTCTTTTTAAAACAGTAAAAAACTTTAGCGTAAAGAGCGGGGCGTTGATGAGGAAGCAGCCCCTTTTATATACGAAGTAATTTGTGTCCGTTTTAAGTTTTAATGTCGCTCCTTACTTTCAGTTGAAAAAACTTGTTTTTTTATTTAATTTCTGAATGTTTTTGAATAAATGCATGTTTTGATTTTGGCTCTCCGCAGAGTAATAATTGAAACAAAATTTGATTTTTTTTTTTTTTTTTTTTTTTGCTGAATGGCTTACTCATAATTTTGATCGAATGATTTTGGGAAAAAAGAGCGGAGGAGGAAGCCTAGTTGCCCTCCAATTTTTTGGTTAATAAAAAAAGGCAACTAGAAATTTAATTAATTACGAATGGTTTTATAAGTAAAAGATATACGTAACTTATAAACTAGCTTACGTGAAGAATTTTTTATTCTCATATTTTTATTACACATATGAGAGGGTTTACCCCGTCGTCAGTACCTCTCTCTTTACACTAAATCTTAAATTTTGGCCCAATTAATTAAGAATGACCCCTGAATCACAAAAGCCGTAGAATAAATAGTTGACATTACTAAAAATACTTTAGCGTAAAGAGCGAGGTATCAGGAGGAGGTGAGCCCCTCATATGGGTAATAATTTCTGTTCGTTTTAAGTTTTGATGCTGCTCCTTACTTCCAGCTGAAAAAAAATTTTTCATATATATTTTTTCATTGTTTTTTTTTAATAATGTTAGTAAATCCTGCGCTCCCTTCATGGAAATTTTCTTCCCCCATGACCAAGTCCTCGATGGAAAGTTCCCCCAGTATATCCCCCTCTTTTCGACCCCTCTCCCCGACCAAAAAATTCTCCTGAAAACACCTGTACACTTCCCAATAACCATTACTATATGTAAGCACTGGTCAAAGTTTTTAACTTGTAACCCCTCCCACGGAGACTATGGAGGAGTAAGTCGTCTCCAAAGACATAGTTATAAGGTTTTTCGACTACGTTGAATAAAATGGCTATCTCAGAATTTTGATCCGTTGACTTTGGGAAAATAATTAGCGTGGGAGGGGGCCTAGGTGCCCTCCAATTTTTTTGGTCGCTTAAAAAGGGCACTAGAACTTTTTATTTCCGTTTGAATGAGCCCTCTCGCAACATTCTAGGACAATTTGGTGGATACGATCATCCCTGGAAAAAAAAAAACAAAACAAAAAAAAACAAATAAACACGCATCCGTGATCTGCCTAAAAGTCATAGAACACTACTGTAGAAATTTCAAGCTCCTATCTGCAAAAATGTGGAATTTTGTATTTTTTGTCAGAAGGCAGATCACAGATGCGTGTTTATTTGTGTTTTTTTTCAGGGGTGATCGTATCAACCCAGTGGCCCTAGAATGCTGCAAAAGGGCTCATTCTAACGGAAATGAAAAGTTCTAGTGCCTTTTTTAAGTGACCAAAATCTCGGAGGGCACCTAGGCCCCCGTCCCACGCTAATTATTTTTCCAAAGTAACCGGATCAAAATTCTGAGATAGCCATTTTATTCAGCGTAGTAGGAAATCCTTATAACTAAATCCTTATAAGTGTACAGACGTCTTCAGGGGCGTTTTCATTTGGTCTGGGGCAGGGTTGAGAAGAGAGGGATATGCTGGGGAAACTTTTCATGGAGGAAGAAAATTTCCATGAAGGGAGCGCAGGATTTCCTACTATTATTAAAAAAAACAATGAAAAAATAAATATGACAAAGTTTTTTCAACTGAAAGTGAGGAGCAGCATTAAAACTTAAAAGGAACAGAAATTATTACACATATGAGGGGCTCACCTCCTCCTAATAATTGCTCTCTACGCTAAAGTATTTTTAGAATTTCAACTATTTATTCTACGGCTTTTGTAATTCAGGGGTCATTCTTAAGAAATCGGGACAAAATTTAAGCTCTAGTGTGAAGAGGGAGGTACTGTTGAGGGGGTGAGCCCCCCTCATATATGTAATAAAAATGTGAGAATACAGAAGTTCCTTACGTAAGCTAATTTGTAAGTTACGTATGTCTTTAACTAGTAAAATTTATTTTTACTAATAATTTTACTAATAAAAAAATTCGTAAGAAATTAAAAGTTCTAGTTGCCTTTTCAGGTAACCAAATAATCGGAGAGCAACTATACCTCCTTCCCCGCTCCTATTTTTTTCTCAAAATCGTTTGATCAAAACTATGAGAAACCCATTTAGCCAAAAAAATAAATACCCAAATTTCGTTTTAATTATTCATCTGTGGAGAGCATAAATCAAAACATGCATTGATTAAAAAACGTTAAGAAATTAAATTAAATAAAAACAAGTGTTTTTAACTGAAAGTAAGGAGTGACATTAAAACATAAAACGAACAGAAATTACTTCATATATGAAAGCGGCTGTCTCCTCATCAATGCCCCGGTCTTCACGCTAAAGTCTGACTCTTCCTCTTAACTCTATTTTTTAAAACAGTAAAAAACTTCAGCGTAAAGAGCGGGGCGTTCATGAGGAAGCAGTCCCTTTCATATACGAAGTAATTTCTGTTCGTCTTAAGTTTTAATGTCACTCCTTACTTTCAGTTTTATTTTTTTTTTTTAATTTAATTTGTAAGAAAACTTTGGTTTTCTAAGAATCCTCGAAGAAAGCTTTCAACTAAGTTCGCTGTTTAGTTTCGAATTAATGAAATGAGGTATTTTAAATAGCCTATCCCTAGGAAATAAAGTGGAAAAAACAATAAATTTTAAAATGCATTCTATGCATGCCGTCACAGTTGCATATACATGGGCATTTTGTACTTGAGAATGATAGTGCTCTTTTGCTCATTTTCTAATCTCCCTTGGTCGGTAACCAAGCTTTGCAAGACACTGTCAAATATATTATTATTTCTCGGCTGAAGCATCTCACCAAAGGAAGCTGTCAATCAAAACCTTTGACAAGACTTGATAATTGGTGCTATTTGAAGTTTTGACAATCGACGATCTCTAGAGAATTAAAAGACAGAAGGGTAACCTTACTTCAATTCTGAAGCTCGATGTTTTCAAGTTCACTTAATCACGGCCTTAATGGTAATGCGACTAATTGATTTTGTTTAAAATGAGAAGGAATGCAAGTTGAACATCTTTGTATTAAATTATCATAAATTTGACAAATAAAAATAACCCCAGTATCTCTGTTTAAAGTGTTCATTTTTTAATTTCAATTACCTCCCTAAAAGATAGAAGTAAACCATCTACTGCGGAAACTGAATTTCCCCATCAAAAAAATTAAATGATCTGAGTATTAAAAGCATGGAGAGGTAAAGCAGAATCAAAATCGTCATTTCTACTTTTAGACTACTTTAGATCTTTGTTTATCGAAACCTTGTGTTCGTGTAGCATTTTTCCCACCTATCAAAAGGTTTTGACAATGTAAAACTTCCCACAAGAACATTTGACTATATATGCCAATTACCAAGGACAAGATCAGTTTTATACCTCCCAGGATTACAAAAAACTTTCAACCTTTAGTTCCTTTTTTAAGGAGACTGAAAGATAACGTTTCTATTGAAAGAAAAATTCAAGTTTATCAGTGAATATAGGGGTATATGGTAATATTGTGAAGATTTGTATTTTCTTTTGTGTGGTTCATCAAAGTATTGGAAATACACTAATTATTTTCTCTTTTTTGCCCTTTTAAATCTTCTTTTTGCAATTTGCTCAAAGAGTCTAATGGGGCAACCATTTGAGAAAAACCTGTCTTAATTGCAATTAAGTTCAGAGAATACATGACTGTACGAACAGATTTTTAGAGCTCAATTAACTAAAGAGATAAGCACGTCTGTTTTCACACAAGGAGGATGGCTTGACGAGAAATGCAAGCAACGATCATTGTGGGTTGGTTTCCTATAGGTAGAAATTTAAGATTAGGAATATCTTTAAAAATTATAGCATTCAAGAAAGGAAGCTTCCCTGCATCATCCACCTCAAATATAAACTGAAGGCTGGAATCAAAAACATTAAAATGCACCAAAAAATAGTTCAGAGAATGAAGCCTATGGTCCCAAACGGACAGGACATCATCAACAAAACGGGAACAGTGTGCTTAAAGGGGGCACTATCCAAAGCGGAATTTTGAATGAAACTGTTCCTGAACCTAAAGTACAAGGAAGTCGAACAAGTCTTTATAATCAGAGTTAAACACCCATTTCTTTTTAAACTTTCTTCACATTTATTGACACCGCAGGTGTACATAGGCACTGCACTAAAACTGACTAAGATACTTCCTAGTTGTATTTTGATTTTTTAACTTTTACACAAGATGGGCTGAGTTCTTTATGTATGATTTCTGTGACATTAAAAGGATCTGAAAAATAATGACTAAAAACTTTCTTAGTCTTGCAGCAGGAGTATTCACAGCCCTTACGACAACAACTAGAGGAAAGGGTGATTATCTTTCAAGAAAACTGCTAGGCTTTCAAAAAATGCTAGAGAATATACTTAAATAATAAAAACGCGATATTTTATTTATTGGCCAAAGGTACCTTAAAACTGTAAGGTTTCTACAAGCTTTTGCATGACATAACATTATTATTATTATGCATAAAAAAGGGCCTTTGGGGTGTTTCGATGACTCTCACCCCCAATGCCAAAATATATGTTCTAACTCCACAACCAGCCAGATGCAGACATACTGAGCTAGTGTAATCAGACAATTATCAACTACCAACTATTTTCCGATGATAAAGGATATTTTAACGAACAATGTGTCAATTGAGGCGAGGTCAATCGCCATATTTTTTTGGCAGAAACGATTTTACAGTTCCTAACTCATGAATATTAAAAATGTGGTTTCAGAGATATTTCCGTCAGTCATTAGCCAACTGAGACAGCATTCCAAGAACCGAAGCCAGATTATAAATCCTGAACATGCATAAGAGAAAAAGTCACGGCAAGCCCCGTGTTCAAGCAAAGCACGTGGTGGAAAAAACAACAACTTGTAAACATGCCTAGGTTTGGAGCAGCGTTGCCAAAGCGGTACAATTACACTGTTTCGGGTACAATTTAGATGCCCTGGAACAATGCAGTATATCTGAAATTTTTTTGATTCAATACAAATTTTTCGGTACATTCTGGTTTGGCTTGCTCCTTTGTTCTTTGTTTATCGAACCTTCTGTTCAAGCTTTAGTTTACCAAAAATTTCTGCTTGTACCGACAAATCTTTAATCGACTGTTCAGAAGGTGCAAATTAAACTCTTGGGGTACAATCATAGTTGGAAAACCGGCACAGTTTATTTAAAGGTGTTGGCAACAATGATCTGGAGTCCAGAATAACTACTTATATTTTCCAGAAGCTATAGTTAGGTTAATTTTAACCACGGGCACAGTCTAGGTCGATGCTCAGATAAGCCGACAAAATTAAGACTCGACACTGGAAGGAGTGACTAAAAATTACGAAAATATAGTTTTAAAAATGACTCTAGCTCTTGCTGTGGTGAGGGCAATATAACTGCGTTAGTCATTTGGCACTCGTCAGCAGCTAGTCCTCATAGAAATTGGTTAAAAAAGAATCACCTCTACATATCTCCGGCTGGGCACCGGGGAACCAAATATATATAAGGGCGGTCAAGTTGCCAGCCACCTCCTAAAAACCATTATTACTAAGCATGGATTTATATATATATATATATATATATATATATATATATATATATATAATGTTACGATGTGCTCACTATATATGCATATTTAAAACGACAATAGCTAGATCCACCGTGTCACATGTTCTTGGCTATGCTGAAGAGGATATCGACGATGCATACAAATTGCTTTGGTCCAATGTCAGTCTCAGAAGAGAAAAACTTGGCCTAATTCCAAACAATGCCGCAAGCAAGACCCTTTTGTCATTTACAGCAGTAGCAATCAGACTCAGCAATCAGCAGTAGCAATCTGTTGTCTTAAGAGCAATGCAATAGAAAACATGGAAAAACAACCGATATCGTCTGTTACACACCAAGAATGAAGCCGATAAAGACAACTTCAATACCCTAAAAATATCTGAGCTATGTTCAGTATTTCCCCATGACTACTTCGTCTTGATAGATGAAATGATTGCTAGCATTTCAAATGAGCCGGTCTATGAGATCTTGCAGTCGAGCCTGTAACAGTGGATAGCCCAAAACGACAATAGAGAAAAATGACTGCCGTCTTGATCAAATTCCTATGATTGCAAACATGTGGTTCCAGAAAACCCATAGAGCCAAATATAAATTGTATGCCAATGATGAAAAAAGAAGATGTATCACTCCACCCCAACGATGGCTATCATATGTGCAAAAATGCAGTACTTATCCAGAGGCCAAACTTGGGAACACCAAACCGTCGACTAGTTGCAGCACAAATTAGACTTCGCCTCAAAAATGCCGGAACAGCCAGTTATCTCGGAACGCTTAAACCTACCGCATCTAGTAAGAGCCCCCTCTGGCTGAGCAGTAGAAGATCCAAACCCCTAGAGTAGTATGGCTATAGTGAAGGTGTAAGGAAGGCTTGCAAAGAGAATGTTCTGGCAGCTGCAACCAGAATTGCTGGATTACAGACTGGATCGACAACGAGTCATTCGTCATCATTGATCGCAGACGGGAAGCCCACTTTGGCTGAAAAATGGCAGCATATATGCAACTAAACACAGAGCCCACCACACTACTGTACAAAGAACACAAGACCTTTATTGGCAGCAATACATGCCAGCTTCAAAAGGTCACCATGAAAAAGGGCATATGAGCCATAAACTGAACCCTGACGTCAACAGACTCAAACTACAATGAATCTTAAGTCAGCATCGAGAATATTGATACAAATCACAGTACCTTCACCTAGAAACTACTAAACTCAAAGCCATCCGACCAGATGGAGGACCAGCTTGCTGATACTTTGGCCAATCCTCCACCCACCCCTGATGGGACTGGATTTACAAAAGAAGAAATTAAAGCTACAAAGAAAAAATAATAGAAAAAAAGCAAAGGGCCGGAACATTTGGCCTGATATTATAAATTCTGTAACATGGTGGTCCCTCCATGATCCCCAAATTATATCTGCCCTCGGTACGCGGCATAATCTTTACCATACTTCTCCTTGATCGAGGAATAAGTTACGTCTATCCCATCTATCACCCCCAGCGAGCTGGGTTTATGCCGGGTCGATCCACCACCTAGTAGATCAATACAAACAGACAGCTGATGTAAAACTCCAGAATACTCATGAAAGGCATACAATCTTTTCGTTGATTTCAAATCTATCTTTGACACTATCGAAGGACAATCCCTGACGGATTCTTCAATCTGCTTGGGCCCCACTTAAAATTGTCAATCCCTGAAAATAGCGCTACAATAACGCTAAAATCGCTGTCATTGATAGGCAGCCCTCCCTATGTTTGAAAATTAAAAAGTAGTGTACAGATAGGCTGTAACACTACACCCAAACTTTTCAACTGCATCATAGACAGCGTTCTATGCAAACTTTGCTAGTACACTCGTTAGGCACAGACTTTGATGGAAAAGATCTGTCATATGTCGACTTTACTGATGATGCGGCAGAAGTATGTGAAAGTCTTGCTGAGCTCAAAATTACACCAAAAACACTAGCGTCTGCAATAGAAAAGTTTGGATAAAAAGCAAAGCTCTCTAAAATCACATTAATGTCCGTAGACATTGCGCCATTAAGCTCTCTGACACTTATAGAAGTGTGTGACAAGAAGGTTTGGATAGTCAAGCGGGTCACATGCCTTGGTTCATCTATCTTCTCAACTAGGAATCAGCAAGGACAGCAAGGGCGAAAACCACACTCAATCGTCTTCTGTGAGCAATATTTTACAGATTCTAAATCCTCTACCCTCACCAAAGAAAGAATCTACTCCGCCTAGATAAGAAAAATTATGCAGCACTCAAAAAAGTGGACCATTACCCCGGCACCGAGGTGACAGTAAATTCTGTTAAGGTGAAAAGCCTCCAAAAGATCGAAATTCTTAGATGACCCGATAGGGTACTAAAGTTGTAGATTCTCCGGCCCTTTAACTTGCCACCCCTACCTGAGCATCTTGAGTTTCACTCGCTGAATTGGCATTATCGTCTACTTCACCTCTTCACTCAAACACTGCTCAATTCGTCTTCGATTTTGACTCAACCACAGTTTGCTAGAAATACACCAGACAAAGACCACACAAAAGATAGACTGACGAAATGAAAGTATTTTTATTTCTTGCGTAGTAAATAACAAGCAAAAAACAAACAAGAAGCTAAACGAAGTGTTCTAGCTCCGAAAGTAAACTTCTTAGACGTCATGCAGCGTCGGACTCGTGTAGGCCTTAGAATTATCTCTTCAAACTAGGACGAAATATTCTTTATCAGTTCTAGACTTGTGCCCAACCTCAATTTCCCTTTTTTCCGCCATATACATATATATATATATATATATATATATATATATATATATATATATATATATATATATATATATATATATATATATATATATATATATATATACAACTTAGGCTCAGTTATGGCATTGGGTGCTCACACTCTATGGCACATCACATCACGTGATGGAAGGGTCATATCCTTATCGTCAAGATTTCTAAGAATGGCTATTGAGATCGTCAGCAAATTCAGTAAGGATTAGCAGTCCAGACTTTAGTTTTACCTTTAGAGTTCAAGTTCAAAAAGAAAACGTTATTGCTTCTATTACTTCAAAACTCTTTTTTTTTACTTTCTTTTTTTTTACTTTCTTTTTCTTAATTTAACCGAAAGAGATAGAAAGATTCCGATCCCTCAAAACGATTTCACCGCCAAGATCTTTTCAATACAGTCATTTTCTAACAAAAATTGCACACATCTTCTGTTTAATCATGTCAATCGAAAGCCAAAATAAAACAATATTGGAATGCCAAAGAACAGTAAATAGGGACTAACAATGCAAAAAAAGAAAAGAAAGACGAACTGTAAGGACTGATTAAAGTTGAGAAAGCTTTGGATAACGCTAAGAGCAAATTAAATACAAACAAGAAAAAAGAGGTTTCAACGAACTGATTTTTTACCTCGATCAGGACGATCCTTGTTAATAGCCAAGATAACATTTTTGCATGCCAGTACTTCCTCCGCAAACTCAAGAAGTGCAACAAAGCCTTCCTTTGAAGCGAAAGCTGTGATTCGCTGGGGGACATCCAAAAAGAGGTTGGATCGCCAAAGGACTGCCTCCCAAGTCCAGCTTTTTTTATCGGTTAGTGATATTGAAAAACTGATCCTAGTTGGACTCTGGGCAGCCAATTTGGCTAGCTCGATACCCTGAAAAATAATTACAAAACTCAAAAATTCGTAATTCCTCCTGAAAACTCCATACCTTCATAATTTTTCGTATTCCGAAAGCTTCAAATTACTTCCCCACTAAACAAAGGGGTCTATAAATATCAGCGCCACACTGAATATTACAAAGCAAGTAAACTACAGACTCCAGTTACTCAAATCAAAGTGTAGACTTAATTTCTTCAAGTCATATATAGTACGTAAATCCATATTTTTTGTACGTTGCACATCAGGTAATGTTTGCTTTGTAGAGAACAGCTAAGAGACAGAATTAAATCTTTTTAAGAATGAGTCCTGAAAATACTACTAGGTCATCTGCCTCGTATTTTAGTTCTTTAATAGTGTTATCCTTAGAGAAAACAGGCATATGCAGCAGTTGCATTTCCGGCTTAAAAGGGAACCACCATCCATAGATGCTTTTCCAAGCTCCCACAGTACAAGAAGAATGCAGCTTCTTACAATCAAGGCACAGCCAATACCAAGTTTTAGTTCAAACATAGTAAGGGTTTCGTGCCCTTTTGCACTTTATACTGAAGCAAGGGTTGATAGTAAGGGTTTCCTGTACTTTATACCCAATGACTACACCCTTTTCTTCCCTCTGTTTACTTACTACACACTTTAATACTGAAAAACTCACTTTTGAGAATAAATCTTAATTTTGTTTTAGCAAAGCATATTCAGACATGTTAGGAAACCACTTGGTGACCATTCACACGGGGCTTAGTCGTAGTCGTGACTACGAGTACGACTTGGCAAAAACTTGTCTTTCACAACGGTCTCGAGAGTCTCAGTCCCAGGCCTTATAACAGTTCAATTTGTATCAACTCACCAGCAGCTAAATTTAGGTTTTAACCAATTACATCGAAAATTAGTGGCAAGAAATTTGACAGGAATCAATCAACAATTGAAATGACATCATTTTTCTACAATTCTGAAAAAAGGTTATGCTTGCTTTGCCTCTTACTGAGACTATCTTTCCTGGTTTTACTGAGTAAGCATCCCAAGTAATATATGAAAATGCAGCTAATAAAGGTCTGGATTTCACTTTTAAGCAAGTAACCACCCCATCACCTCCCACGCATTTCGCTTCATCGAAGTATTCTTGTAATTTTTCTTATTATTTAGAAACCGTTCTCCACATGCACAAGAAGTCCTTCAAAAAACCAACTCGCCATTCCATATCTGTATCTCTTGCTCACCCTCCATTCCTGTCAAATTTCTTACCACTAATTTTCGATGTAATTGGTTGAAACCTAGTCTTAGGTTTCGATGAGTTGATCCAAATTTAACTACTATTACCCTGGAACTGACACTCTGAGACCCATTTGAACGGGAAATTGCGGCTACAACTACGACTAAGCCCCGTGTGAATGTCTACTTACAAAGATCATGCTTTCTGTAGCTCATTAAGATATGTCTTAGCGATAAATGCATCTGCTAGTTAATAAGTCGTGGTATGCTTTGCCTATTCCGGTTGTTTTAGGAGCACCAGTTAAGTCATTTAAACAAGGCTTAGTTCAGTTCAAATTTATTTATAATTTTATTTAAGTCACTTCAAATCTACTATATCACTCATTGATTAGCATTAAATCGCTTTCTAACACTATTATATTTGTATTATCTTCCTATTAAATTATTACTTTCTATGGTGGCTGTTTTTTCTATCGTCTTTTTATTTTCATTAGTGTTTATCCTTACTTACGTATTTTGTAGCAACAAAAAATTTGCTTTACATTGTATGCCTAGAACTAGGTTTTTCCTTGTCAGCAATCTAAATTATACAAATAGAACCCTTTCAAATGAAATTAAACAAACAACTTTGGGCTGTAATATGTTTTAGCGTCAACTTTAAAATAAAATTTGCACAATTCATGAAGACCCTAACGTAAAACTTGAAAGTTAATTTATATTGACTAAATCCTTAAAGATAATTCCTTAAATGGATCATCCTACCTGGTTTCAATTTACAAAAGTTTGAAGTCCCTCACTTCGCGGTGCTACAAAATTGTCCGGTTTGTCAAAGAGCCTAGAGGTTCAGAATCTTAGTTCGCTTAATATTCTCTGGAGACTAAAGTGTTAGTTCTTCCACAAGTGGGACCAACGTTATCCCTCTAATTGAAGAATTGAAGAATAACTGTCAAAAACGGCCTTGACTCTATAGGTAGGTTTTGAAAATTTGGCAGAAAACATGAGAACTGTTGACTCTGGTTTGCTTAAAAATTGGCGTAAGATCGTGAACCCCGCGATCACGTGAGTCAGCCGTACCGAGCCTTCTAGATGCGAGATCTAGGCGTCCGCTTCGGTTCTACAGTAAGCAAGCTGGCACGTAAATAATGTGCAATATATGACACGATTTTCTTTCTAACAGTAGGAGACCAAGGCCTAAGGAGTCTAGCATCTATAATACACTCTGAACATGGTCTCCGATGACTGTTGATATTATCACTAATGATTTTAAAATGTATGAAATTTAAGTTGCTCAACATAAGAATCTTGAAAGCACCGGACTATTTTCGGAAACGCAAAAGCTTTCTATCTCAAGACGATACTGTTTATCGAACAAAACATAAGCGATCCTATTCAATAAGAATAAGGCGGGGTATGATACAGGCGGTGTGTCAATAGAGGACATCAATTTGCACCAGTTAAACCAAAAAAGTATACACCTTAATAGGAGTTAATAGGCTTAATGGGAGTTATTTAACTTTCAGTGCCCATCTGGGGTAATTCTCAGGTGAAAAAATTAAATCATAAATGAAAAAGTACGAGAGCTTGAGATCCACGGCAGGAGGGAGAAGATGGATCCATAGACACTTCCTAACTTGCCTGGTCTTATCCGTTACCATGTCAATTGCTCTAATATCATTGCACTTTTTTGAAGCAAAAAAGGAAACGATTTTGTTATTTTTCAGACCCTATTGCAGATTCGAGAGGTGAACACCAGTCTTGGCTTGGGAGCAGTTTATTATTGTGCAGTTTTCACTTCTATTTTTTACTCACCTTTATAACAAAGGAAAAGTCGTTAACATTTGGATTTATTAATTTGTAAAGTTAAAACACAAGCTACCCCGTAGGATCCTGGACCATAAGTATTCCCCTTCCCCGACCCACCCTCATCTCGATGAACCTGGATGCAACTTCTCTAAAAATATTATTCCGTTATTTGTTGTTTTATCTTCTTTATTATTGAAAAATATTGCAAAATTCGATTTTATCTTCTTGATTTCATTCAGAAGCCTCCAAAATCATGATTGCAACAGTAGCTGCAACCTAGTAAAGAGCGAACATTAGCCCATAGTAACTAAAAAATTTTAGTGTTTAGGAGGGGGGATATTTAGTGAAATAAGCTAGATACGAAAATTTTGCTCATGTTTTGAAAAACTTAAAAAAAAAATCTTTAGAAAAATAGTTCCTTCTAGAACGCCATCCAAGTCGATGCGTGATAAAAATCTTAGAAATTATTTCTTAGTATTCAATTCATTTTTATTATAGAAGAGCACATGTTTTCTTGCCTGCTCTGCATGGCATTAAACCTATTTAAAACGTTAAACCCAAACCAATGCCGGTTCCAATTTTGGAATACTGATCTAGTTTAATCCTACATTCCTCCTCCCAGTGCCTAAACATGTATTGTTCTGTAAAGTATGGATAATAAACTTGACGTTTGGCAGGAATACTCAACTATTTCCATATTAATATGGTTCATTTGTTTGATAGTAAAAGGGCATTAAAAAGATAATCAGAATTTTGTAATTGTTTATTGATTTTTCTATCACAATGGATCTTTCAACAAACAATAGATTTACAACATCCATGATTACAACATATTTTTCAACATAGTCTCCTTCAATGCCAAATCACTTCTCCAGGTGATGCTTCCATCTTTTTAGACTATTTTTAGGGAAATCTAGAGATCCCCTCAAGCTTCTAAAAAGTCTGCATGTAAAACTCCTTCACAGTCATAAACAAGAGCTAAGAGCTCATATGGCACTTGTGACGAGGTCGGAAGAGCCGAGAGCTCATATGGTACGAGGTTGGAAGAGCCAAGAGCTCATTTGGTACTTGTGAGAAGGTCAGAACCTAAAGAATCCTAAAGAACCTAATGAAATACCTCATTTTTATAATCTTTCAGAATTAACCATCGCCCCCACTCCCCCAAAGAGAGCGGATCCGCCCTTCCAACTCCCCCGAATGTCACAGGATCTGGTCGGAATTTGAAATTAGAACTTTATAGCACAAGATCCTTCTAAATATCAAATTTCATTAAGATCTGGTCACCCTTTCGTAAGTTACAAATACCTCAATTTTCAAAATTACCTCCCCCCTCCCAATTCCACCAAAGAGAGCAGATCCGGTCCAGTTATGTCAGTCACGTATCTTAGACAGGTTTCTATTCTTCCCATCCAGTTTCATCCTGATCTCACCGCTTTAAGTATTTTCTAAGATTTCCGGTCCCCCCAACTGCCCCCCCCCAATTACGTTTGATCCGGTTGAGATTTAAAATAAGATATCGGAGTTACGAGGTCCTTCTAAATATGAAGTTTCATGAAGATCCGATCACTCCTTCGTAAGTTAAAAATACGTTATTTTTCTTATTTTTCAGAATTACCCCCCCCCCCCGCAATTGAGCGGATCCGTTCCAATTATGTAAATTACGTATGCAAGACTTTTGCTTATTTTTCCAACCAAGTTTCATCCCAATCCCTCCAATCTAAGCGTTTCCCATCATTTTAGGTCTCCCCACCCCAAACTTCCCCCAATGTCACCAGATCCGGTCAGGATTTAAAATAAGAGATTTGAGCCACGATATCCTTCTAAAAATCAAATTTCATGGAGATCCAATCACCCGTTCGTAAGTTAAAAATACCTCATTTTTTCTAATTTTTCAGAATTAACCCCCCCCCCCCAACTACCCAAAAGAGAGCGGATCCGTTCCGTTTATGTCAATCATCTATCTAGGACTCGTGTTTATTTTTCCCACCATGTTTCATCCCGATCCCTCCACTCTAAGTGTTTTCCAAGTTTTAGGTTTCCCCCTCCCAACTCCCCGCCCCCATCACCAGATCCGGTCGGGATTTAAAATAAGAGCTCTAAGACACGATATCCTTCTAATCATCAAATTTCATTGAGATCCGATCACCCGTTCGTAAGTTGAAAATACCTCATTTTTCTAATTTTTAAGACTTACTCCTCCCCCCCAACTACCCCAAAGAGAGCAAATAAGTTCTGATCATGTCAATCATGTATCTAGGACTTGCGCTTATTTTTCCCATCAAGTTTCATCCCGATCCCTCTACTCTAAGTGTTTTCCAAGATTTTAGGATTCCCCCCTCCAACTCCCCCCAATGTCATCAGACCCAGTCGGGATTTAAAATAAGAGCTCTGAGACACAATATCATTCCAAACATCAAATTTCATTAAGATCCAATCACCCGCTCATAAGTTAAAAATACTTCATTTTTTCTATTTTTCCGAATTAACCGGCCCCTACTCCCCCCCCAGATGGTCAAATCGGGAAAACGACTATTTCTAATTTAATCTGGTCCGGTCCCTGATACGCTTGCCAAATTTCATCGTCCTAGCTTACCTGGAAGTGCCTAAAGTAGCAAAACCGGGACTTTAGGTTTTCCCCCTCCAACTCCCCCCAATGTCATCAGATCCGGTCGGGATTTAAAATAAGAGCTCTAAGACACAATATCATTCCAAACATCAAATTTCATTAAGATCCAAATACCCGCTGATAAGTTAAAAATACTTCATTTTTTCTATTTTTTGCGAATTAACCGGGCCCCCACTCCCCCCCAGATGGTGAAATCGGGAAAACGACTATTTCTAATTTAATCTGGTCCGGTCCCTGATACGCTTGCCAAATTTCATCGTCCTAGCTTACCTGGAAGTGCCTAAAGTAGCAAAACCGGGACCGACAGACCGACAGACAGACCGACAGAATTGGCGACTGCTATATGTCACTTGGTTAATACCAAGTGCCATAAAAAACGGTTGCCAATACCTTGTTAACACAAATTTCACAAATTTTTGGAATACCCCTCGTATTATTGCATTTTGCGGTACCGGGAAGGTAAAGACGAACCAAGGAGGCCAGGCAACAGTACACAATGGAAAGCAAAGCTAGCTAAAGAGCGGCTAGGGAAGATTGAGAGCAATTTACTTCAAAATCGACCACAATTCCATTGCTATAATCGATTTTACTCAGTAAAGTGGCGCTATTAATTGAGTTTCAGTTATGATTTTGCAAGTTGCTGCCAACAGCCTGGATTTAATTTCCAAGTCTTAGCAATTCATGTCTTCCCATGAATAGCAGTTAGTATGAAACAAAAATAATAACCACTTCATATCTTGATGCATACATTGCTTTTTTTTTTTAATCAGCGTTACAGATGGATTCAATCCGAATTAGCTCAGAAATACCCTTAAAGCTGAATAACACCTGAGCTAGCCAAGACCATTGTGCATTTATATTTAGAAAATTCATGCATACTGATGTCACCCGTCACCTTGTCACGTAGTCGTCTTGTTCAATGTAATATCTTGCACATAAAAAAAAAAAAAATGGCAGTACTTACAGTGTAACTTTCAGTTGCATTAACGACAGAGAGCTCTGTTCGTTTCCCCACACCGCTGCCCTCTGCAATCATGGATGACACGATTGCGGCGTGGGGCACATCAGGACCACCACCGAGGCCCCGCTCCCAGCGTTACGGAGAACATCCGCGACGGTTGTTGTTGACTAACACCACTAAAAAATAACTTACTGTTAAAGCTATATCTTAACAAAGACTGAAAATAAAAAACATCATGCAAGGGCTGAATTCTTGAGCTACTAAGGGAAGGGGGGAGTCGTCTGATGTCTTATCCTAACCATAAGGTGGATCGTATTCTATGTACATAAAATGCTGTTTCTGTATATTTATCTCCTGAAAAAAGCCAAACTTTTAGAGTTAGAAAGTTGAATTTTATTCGCAAAACAATTTTGAAACCATTCCCCATGCTGTAGGCTGTAAAATTTTTAAAGCGATACAAAAAGACCTCCCGAGTAGACCATAGGCCCACTGCCACTAGAGCAGACCAAGGGCCCGAAAAATTTTAGTGAGGAAAAAGACAAAAAATATCACGAAGACTAGTCTCCCCCCCCCCAGAATATTTAAAATTAGCAGTAAAAAATATCTTGTAATAGTTCTGTAACCTCTCAAAATGACAAATATTTCCAGCTAATAAGAAAGTCAGGAAATAGCAAAAAGGCAGTTGAGAAACGATATTATCGAAGGATGATAAAATGATGTTTCAATTTTGAAAGCGCTGTCGAAATACGTTACAGCGTCAAAGACAGCACTTAAATGGGAGAATGTGATTTTTTTTTTTAATAATATGGAAATGTGCCGAAACTAATTCGGGATTAGTTTTGTGACTATCACTCGTTTCACAAGTCTTTGTCTTGATTCTCAACAGTCAATAGAGTTTCCAGAAACTGCACATGCATCAATAAATGGAGTAAATAAAATACATTCAGAATATCAATACATATCAAACCCTATTAGGTTATTATTAATGTTTGTTACACAAATGCACCTTATACACAGCAGGAGGACTTACTTTCACATTTCCAGCAAATCTTAGGAACGACCTAGTAGCAAGGGCGGATCCAAGGGGGACCGGGGGGACTGCGGCTCCTCCACATTTTTCTGGCACCCTCATTTGATTTCTTTCTTTTTTTTTACCTTTTTAAAATAAACTTATCAGTTTGGTCAATTACTGGTGTCCTTGTCGAATTGCCCCTCCCCCCGCAATATTTTGCTCTAGATCTGCCTTTGCCTAGTAGAGCTCGACTATGTATTAACACATTAATAAAAACCATTATTTTTCGTCATTGACGCATGTAGAATCTGGAATCTACATTATTCAAGAAAGATACCTGTGAAGAAAGTTAAGGTAATTAAATTTTCCCCCTGTACCTGGCTTAGTTTTCCGTTAAGAAAGCAGCAAATAAAAAAGAAAAAGAAATATTCTTTGGTTCCCTTCTTTTTCTCGTTCTCCCTTAAAATCTTATCCAAGGCATTATTTACATCATACATACTCGGGTGTTTCAAGTAATCTAAAACCTGTTGTGGCAAAATAAAATGGTTACGCAATAAAATAAGTAAACACTTGTGAAAAAATGAAGATAACCGGTTTCTTGATAAGATTTTTGAATAGACTCCAGTAATTAGGCTACTGTCCATTTCGGCCAAATAATTGCTCGAATTTATTCTGCATATGGGTTATGTTCATGCTATTGTTCAGGACATACTTCAATACATTAAATATTCAAAATAGCTTTTGTAGTATTTTATTTTGAAATCACTTTCGCTAAATTGACGCTAAAAATACATTTACTAATGGTGCTCCGTACTTTGTGTTTTTTACACTTTTACGGGTAATAAAGTTCATTCATTCTTATACCATGGCATAATTAACAGGAAAAGTTGGAGATAAGGTGATCTTAGAAGAACACAAATAAACGAGAGAGTCAAGAAAAGATAGAATTGTACCACGTACTCTTGGAAAAATACAAACCAATTAAAGTAGCTAAGTAATTAAATAAAAAAAACTATTTTTTTTAAACTGAAAGTAAGGAGCAACATTAAAATTCAAAACGAATATAAATTATTCCGTATATGAAGGGTTTCCACCTCATCAATGCCTTGCTCTTTACGCTAAAGTTCTTAGCACTTTTAAAGGGAGCTTCCTATTCTAATTAAACTGCCCCTGTGTTTCAGTGGACGTTTTTAAAAATTGGGACAAACAGTCAAACTTAAATGGTAAAGAGCAAGGTATTGAAGAGAGAGAGCAACCCATTCATATACGGAATAATTTTATTGGTTTTCAGGTTTAATGTTGCTCCAGTTAAAAACATTTTTTTATATATTTAATTTCTGATCATTTTTTAAATAATGCCAATAAATCTGGCTCACCCTCCATTAGATAAATCCCCCTCCCTCAGGGAAACTCTTCTCTCGAAATTTTATCCAGTGCAAAATACATCCCCCGTCAAGTTCCCTCCTCGCTGAAAATTTCTTGCGGACGATTCAGCCTGAAAAATCCTCCATACTATACTTTCATTTGAAAAAGACATTAATTTCTAATCGGTTTCCCGATCACTCCGGAAATGCCCCATTTCGGGGCAATTTTTCCAGGGAATTAAAACACGCAGAAAATAGTCCCCGGATAATTCCAAGTAGCAAATACTGGACAAATTTCATAACTCAAAGGGCTCTTCCCATGGACTGTGGGGGGAGGTCATTTTACCTCTAAAGATATAGTTGTTTGACCTTTCAACTTTCCTGAACAAAATAGCAATCTCAAAAGTTGATTAGATAACTTTGGGAGGAAAAGGGGCATGGGAGGAGGGACGGTTGCCCTCCAGTATTTTTGATCACTTAAAAGGGGCACTAGAACTTTCAATTTCCGTTCGAAAGCACCCTCTTACGATACTCTCGGACCATTACTTCGATACAATCACCCTTGAAAAAACTAGAAGAAATAAAATAGCATCTGCCATCGGTTTTTCTGGCCAAAACAGCAAAATTCCACATTTTTGTATTTAGGAGCTTGAAACTTCTACAGTATGGTTCTCTGGTACGCTGAATCTGATAATGTGATATTGCATTATAAGAGGTGTTTTCCCCAGTGGCATAATTTTTCCAAAATTTAGGGTGGGTGGGACAAAATTGGGGCCAATTTTCCCAAATCAAGTGAAAATGACTGTGAAAACCGATAATGAGTGATATAGCACCATAAGGGCAAATATATACTAAAGAAAACGGACCTGTTCCTCGGGATGTTTTTAATTATCTAGGCTAATCTTATTTTTGTCACGATTTTTGAAGAAATGAAATTCCAGCTAGGGGGGCAAACTGAAGTATCGGGGGCAAACTGGGGTATAGAAGGGGCAGTTGCCCTCTGTCCCATAGAAAATTACGTCCCTGTTTTTCCCCCTGTTTCGAAAATCAATAAAATTTTCTCATGCTTGTAAGTTTTGATGGGTAATACCAAAACTGATGAATCTTATCAAACAGTTCGTGGTAACAAACCGAAGTAGGCTAAGGAGCGACCCGGCTCAATAGTAATCGCAACTCTAAAAAAAAACGGAATTTTGATACCACTAGATACATCAAAAGAATCAGATTTTAATGATGATTTTAAATATGTAAGTTTCATCAAGTTTAGTCTTACCCATCAAAAGTTACGAGCCAGAGAAAATTTGCCTTATTTTCGAAAAAAGGAAGAAACACCCCCTAAAGGTCATAGAATCTTAATGAAAATCATACCATCAGATTCAGCAAACCGTACTGTAGAGGTTTCAAGCTTCTATCTGCAAAAATGTGGGATGCGTGTTTATTTGCTTGTTTTTTTTTTCCCAAGGGTGATAGTATCGACCCAATGGTCCTAGAATGTCGCAAGAGGGCTCATTCTAACGGAAATTAAAAGTTCTAGTGCATTTTTTAAAGTGATCAAAAAATTGGAGGGCAACTAGGCCCCCTCCCAAGCTTGTTTTTCCCAAACTCACCGGATCAAAATTTTAAGATAGCATTTTGTTCAGATTAGTCGACAAATCTAATAACTGTATTTCCAAGATATGGGAAGGGCTGCAAGATATGAGCTCTGCCCACTGTTTACATATAGTATTGGTTATTGGGAAGCATACAGACGTTTTCAGGGGGATTTTTTCTGGTGGTGAGGGGTCGGAAGAAGGGGTTACGTGGGAGGATCTTTCCATGGAGGAATTCATCATGGGGGATGAGAATTTCCCTGAAGGAGGTACTGGATTTTCCAGCATTACTTAAAAAACAATTAGAAATTAAATTTCAAAAAAACAAGTTTTTTCCACTGAAAGTAAGGAGCAGCAGTAAAACTTAAAACGAACAAAAATTATTACGTATATGAGGGGATTCGTCCCCTCCTCAATACCTTGCTTTTAAGCTGAAGTATTTTTAGTAATTTCCAAAGAGCTATTTATTCTAATTAAACGGTCTTTGTCATTCAGGGGTCATTCTGAAGGAATTGGAACAAAATTTGAACGTAAGTGTAAAGTGCAAGATATTGGCAAGGGGGCAAACCCTCTCATATACTTAATAAAAATGTACGAATATAGAAGTTCGTTACGCAAGTTAATTCGTAAGTTACGTATATTCATTACTAATAAAAATGTTCGTAAATAAAATTAAAGTTCTAATGGCCTTTTTAAGTAACCAAAATATTGTAGGGCAAATAGTCCCCCTCCCCGCCCCTTCTTTCTCAAAATTGTCCGATTAAAACTTCGAGAAAGCTATTTAGCCAAAAATTGCTATTGAGCCAAAATCAAAGCCTGCATTATTTCAAAAACGTTCAGAAATTAAATTAAAAAACAAATAAAAAATTTAGCGTAAAGAGCGGGGCGTCGAGGAGGGGATAGCCCCTTCCATATACGGAATAACTTCTGTTCGTTTTAAGTTTTAGTGTCGTTCCTTACTTTCAGTTAAAAAAAACTTGTTTTTTTTATTTAATATATTTTGAATCAGCATAATAAGCTGATTCGTTTGGTGGATCTACTGATACCAAATTTCCACGTTTTAAAGTTTCGGTTACTTTTGAGCCATATCGCTCCTTACTTACAATTCGTTACCACGAACTGTTTGATAGCTAAAAGGTAGCTCTATCAATGCATCAAATTATATTTTGAAATTTGCTTCCATTTTTAATTGAGACTGAAAAACATGCTGAAAATAGGCGGAAGCTATGCGAAAAGGGGAACGTTTTCTCATTTTTAAAGCATGTTTGGATCTTTTTCTAAGAAAGAGTCAAAGTAATAACAAAATTCTGGCTGGGTCAATGGATAGATTGAAAACTACTGAATATCATTAGGGAAATGTTGTCAAAGTAATAACAAAATTCTGGCTGTGTCAACGGATAGATTGAAAACTACTGAATATCATTAGGGAAATGTTTTATTCTTTCAGTGCAAATTACAACTGAAGGCTAGCACACTTCAAAGGAAGCTTAGACTTAAGACAACTGCAGTCCAGCGGGCCAATAAGCAACGCTAATTTAGTTTTACTGTCCGAGTATTATGTTTTGACGATAGACTTTTCATTTGACTGTGGTATACAGTAGCCTAGTACAGTTTTCTAATGCTGTATACCAGAGCAGTAGATATAGTGTATAACAGTAGTGCTAACAACAGTCTAGTACAGCAGTATTTCTATTCAAGATCAAATTGTAAAATTGACTATGGATCATAGGCTAGAATTTCGATATTTAACAGTTCATTGGCATTTCAAATACACAGTTTTAGTACCAAGCAAGATTATGGAATTTATTAGTTAGATTGAATTAGCATGAACCAAAGTAATAAAGGAAACCAAAAACACATTTTATCTGCCTTCATACACTGGACGCAGACTTGAGCACCAATCAACGTAAGTCTAACAGTACCAAGTCGCCTTGGGCCAACAGTACCAAACCGCCTTAGGCCAACACAGCTACGCACGTTACTCCTCCATCTCAACCTATTTAAAGCTTCACACTTTACGCTCCCAGTAAGTTCCCATTTCCCCTAAATCTTTCCTTACGACATTATCCCACCTCTTTCGTGGACGAGCTGCTTTTCATCCACACTGAAATACTGTCAATAATATCAGGTCATGGGCAATAAATACTAGCATGGAGTCGGATTTTACATAACCAAAATGACTGAATTGGATGTGTGTAACCCAACCGGCATTCAAATCGAACTCCTTTTAACCCTACCCTATAAAACTAAAACCCTATTCGTTTTAAGCCCATACATTTGATTTTTGGTAAAACAACATTTGGTCATAGAGATCTATAGTTGGCTCTAGAGTCGAAAATACCAAGCATAATAAAAACTAACTTACCTGGGAAGAATCATTAGAAAGTTTGATAAATCAGGTACTATTCCTTTAACGATGAAAGACTAAATAGCAGCAATAAGACAGGTATTTAAAGACCTTTTATCCTAGACAGTTTAATCCTATACTTCTTAAATGCTATCTTTCCCAAGGCCCTGGGCACCTGAAGAGTTCTCATTAAGCACTATTATGCAATAAAGATTAATCTCTTTCCTCCAGCTCTTTATTCTTTGATGATTGTCCATACGCAACTAAGACAAAAATAAAGCGTTTGAAAAGTTCCATTGCCAATTTGGCCCTTTTCAGATTGGATATGCGCCTGGGACACAGATGAAAAAACGACATATATCGTTTTCCTTATTATAAAATTGGTTAGCAAATTATCATCCTCCGAATTTATTAGCTTTTTCCTCAGTTCCAATACTAGAAGATTTGAAAAGGCAGTACCGAAAAATCAAATCCATACACTGTTTAGGCGAGATAAGAGCGACTAGAACAAATAGTAACTAGATTTACGTTGCCAAGGTAACATCAGGTGTGGCAAACAACACAAATTAGAAACAATACGGAAAATTTTTCAAGACAGCGGGATTCAATTCAGTGAATATTTCGGCCCTGTGTCCAGGGGCCGTCTTCAGTAAAATATTTTGTTAGATCATTCTTAATTAAATTTGAGTATAAAGAATTTAGTGAATACTCCCCCATGTCCCTGTTTAAAGAAATATTATTATTTATTTTGAGACTAATTTTGATTGATTCCCGAACCACCTGTTTTATCCCCGAATCATTACTAATGAGAGAAGATTCTTCAAAAAGTATCGTGTGGGAGGGGTTATTAAATATACGCCAAGCTAAAGCAGAATCAAAGGAGTTATTAGAACTATTAGAAATTAATGCCTTGTCTATGTCTTCTTAATGCTGGTGTAGCCGTTTTTCTAGATCCTGATGGGTTCTGCCAACATAGTAATTGCCAAAGTCGCATGGTATTTGATTAGCCCCTCTTCGGCGAGTAGCTGGGGTTTTATCCTTACCGGAGTTTAAGAAATTCGTGATTTTAAAATTATTATTGAAAATACACACAGGTTATTTTTTGTGCAAACATTTTTTAATTTTGTTGTGATTTTTGGGATGTTGTGATTTTTGGGATGTACAGAAGATAGATTATATTTGAGGGCTTATCAGGAGCCTCACATTGTGAAATGTTTTCGATTTTATGGGAACGTCTTTTTACTCCACGGTTAATTATACTATTGACAAAAGGAATGGGATATCCATTACCCAAAGAATATCTCTGATAAAATATGGTGGGGGGATTTGAAATGAAGATATTTATTATTTAACGTTAGTTTTCTATCGATAGTAAAATCCAGTTTATCAGTATAACAAATAATTAACACATCTAAAAACGATAGTTTACTTTCAATTTCAATTTCTAGGGTAAACTGTAAATTTCTATCATAAGTGCTAAGATGATCTAAGAAATCCCGAAGTTCAATTTCCCCATAATTTCAAAGTGGACATTCATCTTGTGTCCACTTAACGACACAAGATCTTGAGTTTGGTGGATTTAAGACAAAGGTACCTAATAACCATGAAAACTGGGTTTTGTCTCATGTTCGCGATACAAAATGTCTGAGTTTGGTGGCTTTAAGATACAAGCACACTTCCAACTATATTGAACCAGACGGCTAACTCAAAACTTTGTTCAGATCGATTTGGAGGAATAGGAGACGTGTGAGGGGATCAAGTTTCACATCTCACATCTCACACCTTTTTAGCCACTTATAAAAGACACCAGAACTTTTGATTTCCGATCAAATGAGCCTTCTCCCGATCTTCTATGATCACTGGTCCCACAAGATCACCCGTGGAAAAAAGAAAAACAAATCGACAAACAAATAAACATGCACCCATGATCTTCTTCTAACAAAAATACAAAATTCCACATTTTTGTATATAAGAAATTGAAACCTATACAGTAGGGTGCTCTTGTATGCTGCATCTGATGGTTTGATTTTCACTAAGATGAATAGACTTTTTAGGGTTGTTCCCCCTTCTTCAAAATTTGCGCAAATTTTCTCAGATTCGTAACTTTTAATGGGTAACATTAAACTTAATGAACTTATATATTTGGAATCAGCATAAAAACTCAATTCTTTTGATGCATTCATCGTTATCAAACCTCTGCTTTTCACAGTTTTGGTTACTATTGAGCCGCGCCAATCTTCACTTACAGTTCTTTACAACGACTATTTGAAAGTAGTTGATGCTCCAGCGAAGGTCTGTGAAATATAGAGCGAGCTTGGTCTCATTGAAATAGTTTGAAGCATACTTTGTGAGTTGCGTGCACATTCTGTGGGAACTGTTTCGGTCCTGATGAAAGAGTGAACCAGTACGTGCAATTTTTATACCCTTAAATACGTGGAAGAAAATAATAGTTACACAGCAACTAAGGAAAGAAGTCAACCCCTCATCATAAAGATGGCAAAGGCATAACAGCCAATTGGTAAAAACTAACCAATTTTTTTCTTAATGTGTAACAAGACACTTTGTCAAACCACTGAAATTTCTACTATGGTCTTTCACATGAGCAAATTTTTGCACCCAAAAATTGATGTTGTATATTTTGGTCAGCATATCAAGGATTGATGAGCGTTGAAAAAAAAAAAAAAAAAAACAATCTGTCTTGGCTCAAAAGTTGATTTTCTTCCCATAGACTAACTTTCTAATATCACTACTTAGAAAAGAGCAAAGAGAAAGCTCCATTGCTTTGGCGATGGGATCAGGTAACCATTGAACATCTTAAGCACTTTTCGATTTTACAGGCAATGTCTGTCTATTTGCCTACTAGAACAAATCTTTCCAGCCGAAAGCAGAAACGCGGCTTGTTGGAACTAATACTAGCATCAACTACTTCAGATAGTCCTGTCCGACAAAGACTATAAAATTCAACTTTATCTCACTTACACCAGGCTCTGGCTCAATTCCTAGAAAAAACCATCCTTTTTCACCCCATGCAAGAATTATACAAATCTTTCGAATATGTAATGTCATATTCAACAATCCAGCCCCATACCCACGTCGACGGCTAAAAACCACACAGGTTAGACCCTTGCCACTTCCCAGCAATAAACTGACATCAGCAGACTGAAATAACAAGAGCTAAGAGCTCATATGGCACTTGTGACGAAGTCGGAAGAGCCAAGAGCTCATATGGTATGAGCTCTAGCAAAATTCTAAGAACAAATAGATTGCTTTAAAAGGAAAATCAGAGGCTTAATGCCGGTCGGGATTTAAAATAAGAGCTCTGAGTCACGGGGTCCTTCTAAATATTAAAATTCATTAAGATCCGATCACCCACTCGTAAGTTAAAAATACCTCAATTTTTTTAATTTTTCTTCCCCCCTCAGTCCCCCAGATGGTCGAATCGGGGTAAACGACTTTATCAAGTCAATTTGTGCAGCTCCCTGACACGCCTACCAATTTTCATCGTCCTAGCACGTCCAGAAGCACCAAATTCGCCAAAGCACTGAACCCCACCCCCTAACTCCGCCAAAGAGAGCGGATCCAGTCCGGTTACGTCAATCACGTATCTATGACATTTATAAGCGTTTCCCAAGATTTCCAGTTTCCCCCTCCAACTCCCCCCAATGTCAAAAGATCTGGTCAGGATTTGAAATAAGAGCTCTGAGACAGGATTCCTTCTAAATATCACATTTCATTAAGATCTGGTCACCCGTTCTTAAGTTAAAAATACCTCAATTATTCTGATTTTTCCAAATTAACAACCCCCAGCTCCCTCAAAGAGAACGGATCCGTACCAACTATGTCAATCTAGTATCTATAACTTGTGTTGATTCTTCCCATCAAGTTTCATCCCGATCTCTCCACTCTAAGGGTATCTAAGATTTCTGTTTCCCCCCTCCAACCCTCTATGTCCCTGGATCCAATTCGAATTGAAAATGGAGCATCTGAGACATAAGATTCTTCTATATATCAAATTTCATTAAGATCCGATCAACCATTCGTAAGACACCTCGATTTTCACGTTTTCCAAGAATTCCGGTTTCCCCCTAAAAATCCCTTCAATGTTACCAGATCTGGTCGAGATTAAAAATGAGAGTTTTAAAGCACAAGATCCTTCTAGATATCAAATTTCATTAAGATCTGATTACTCGTTCGTAAGTTACTAATACCTCATTTTTTCTAATTTTTCGGAATTACCCCCCCCCCCAACTCCACCAAAGAGAGCAGATCTGGTCCGGTTATGTCAGTCACCTATCTTGGACTTGGGTTTATTCTTTACACCAAGTTTCATCCTAATCTATCCGCTTTAAGCGTTTTACAAGATCCCCCCCCCCTAATGACACTGGATCCGGTCGGGATTTAAAATAAAGGATCTGAGTTTCGAGGTCCTTCTAAATATGAAATTCCATTAAGATATGATCACTCTTTCGTAAGTCAAAAATACCTCATTTTTTCTAATTTTTTAGAATTAACCCTCCCCCCAATTCCCCTAAAGAGATCGGATCCGTTCCGGTTATGTCAATCCCGTATCTAGGACCTGTGTTTACTTTCCCCCACCAAGTTTCATCCCGATCCCTCGACTAAGCGTTTTCCAAGATTTTAGGTTCCCCCCAAACTTCCCCTTCACCGGATCCGATCGGGATATAAGATAAGAGCTCTGAGACACGATATCCTTCTATACATCAAATTTCATTAAAATCCGATCACTCCTTCGTAAGTTAAAAATACCTCATTTTTTTTATTTTTCAGAATTAACCAGCCTCCTTCAAAGAGAGCGGATCCGTTCCGGTTATTTCAATCACATATTTAAGACTTACGATTATCTTACTACAAAGTTTCATCCCGATCCCTCCACTCTAAGCGTTTTCCAAGATTTAGGTCCCCCCCGAACTCCCTCCCCAATGTCACTGGATTCGGTCGGGATTTAAAATAAGAGCTCTGAGGCACCATATCCTTCCAAAAAACAAATTTCAATAAGACCCGATCACTCCTTCGTAAGTTAAAAATACCTCATTTATTCTAATTTTTCAGAATTGACCCTCTCCCCAACTCCCCCAAAGAGAAGGGATCCGTTTCGGTTACACCAATCACGTATCTAGGACTTTTGCTTATTTTTCCCACCAAGTTTCACCCTGATCCCTCAACTAAGCGTTTTCCGAGACTTTAGGCTCCCCCCAATGTCGCCGGATCCAGTCAAGATTAAAAATAAGAGCTCTGAGTTACGATATCCTTCCGAACATCAAATTTCATTAAGATCCGTTCACTCCTTCATAAGTTAAAAATACCTCTTTTTTTCTAATTTTCTGAATTAACCCCCCCCCCAACTCCCCCAAACAGGGCAGATCCGTTCCAGTTATGTGAATCGCGTACCTAAGACTTCTGCTTATTTTTCCCACCAAGTTTCATCCCGATTCCTCCATTCTAAGTGTTTTCCAAGATTTTAGGTTCCCCCCCCCAACTCCCCCCAATGTCACCGGATCTAGTCGGGATTTAAAATAAGAGCTCTGAGACACGATATCCTTCCAAACATCAAATTGCATTAAGATCCCATCACCCGTTCGTAAGTTAAAAATACTTCATTTTTTCTATTTTTCTGAATCAACCGACCCCCCACTCCCCCAGATGCTCAAATCCCGAAAACGACTATTTCTAATTTAATCTGGTCCGATCCCTGATAAGCCTGCCAAATTTCATCGTCCTAGCTTACCTCGAAGTACCTAAAGTAGCAAAACCAGGACAGACAGACCAACAGAATTTGCAATCGCTATACGTCACTTGGTTAATACCAAGTGCCATACAAAGAAGACAAAACCCAAGTGTTGCTCCGACAACAAGATAATATCAAGAACAGGTTTTCTCACATGAAAGTGAAAACAAATTCTGCATTTGATTACTAAAACCTTCCAAATTAACTCTCGTTAACGCAAGTTTCAGTAATTTTATGTATTTCGTTGTGCTATGGCTTTAAAGTTGACTTTAAATATCACCCATATGTACCCTCTAGGTTTTTTGCCACCTCCTTATTTCAAGAAACGCCATTCCGCATATTTTCATTGAAAAAATATTCTCTTCAATGTTAGAGAAATTTTGTTTGTTTAAAGCAACAGCTATATTAGAGAACTTAAATTGTAGTTTACCTGATTTGGGAGACTAATAGCTATCATTTAGTTTGATTCAGTTTTTTTCTATGCTCTCTTTATTTTCAAATTGTTTTGTGTGCAAAAATTCTCAAGGCTTTGATCAAGAAAACCATATTAACGAGCTTAATAAAAATCATACGAGCTTGTAAATATTTTTAAGCCGAGCTATTTGTTTGGACAGTTTTTTGTTGACTTTACTCAATTAAAGACCCTTTCTATCCTTTGTTTTTATCACCGCAATCCATTTGGAGTTACGGAGCCCTGAAGTTGAACACGAGCTATTTAATTTTCGGGTCAGTGTTTCAATTAACATGTGTTGTGTATTGTGCACGATACTACTAAACTTTGATAAACATACTGTATGCCATTGTTCAAAACCAATTGAAATATACCAAGGAATTAACCAAGTTCTATCCAAGATGAAAAAAAATTTGAATTATGGGGAAAAAGCGCAATAAAAAAGACTTGATTTGATTAAAACGCATGAAACGAGGAAGATCAAGACTTCCAAGTATTTGCTGGAGTTGGAGGAAGTAGGATATCTATGCAAGAAGAAACCATTATAAAACCACCGAGAATAATATCAATAGTAGCTAGGGTACTTGTCTATTATATAATACACACTTGAGAAGGTGAAGTTTGGTGAATGCTAATGAAATAAAACAAAAAATTATGAAAATATAATACTTTAGCAACAAAATTGTGAAAACTACCACAAAGAATTATGAAAGGGGGCCCAGAGCTCATTATATCAAATACGTAACCTAACATAACCAAAATATCAAGTAAATATTTAATTTAAATATAGCTATAATGCAATTTCCCAACGAGCCGAAGGTAATTGTCTGGTATAGACAACGTGAAAATCAGGTACTATCCCATCTTTGCGACACAAGTTTTCATAACCACCACCCAAAAAAAAAGTCCTGGTTGTGGCCCTGTGCCACAATCTCGGACTGTAGCACCTTGTTGTATCGTGGGCCACAGTCCTGGTTGTGGCACCTAGGTCAAAAAATTGATTATATATAAATTTCTACCCTTTCGTCTTTTCCTTAGAAATAATTCTATATTTATCTGGAGCCGTCCTGGCCAAGTCACCTGGTCCTTATTACCTCTTAGGACATCATATTGACATTTTGAGGTACTAATACTGCACTTTCTCTATAGCTGCTTCATATTGTATATGGGGAATTTTCCTTGGGGCTTTCAGTGAAGAAGAATTTATCAGTGGAGAAGGAGCCTAACGCCAAAAAACTATTAATGACATTGTGCCACAACAAAGTGACAATTTTTGTCATCTTGTGCAACCAAACATCTGTTGATTTACAATCAAAATTGAAAGAAAACTAATCAATTCCCATGTTCTAAAACTCTAAACAAGTTGGTTTTTAGGGTCTCATCTTAACAATCCACAACAGAATGATGTTTTCTACAATTTTTCTTCAAAATCCAACATGGATTTCGATTTTCGTTTATATAGAAATAACAATTTCATCTGTTTTCACTATATTTATCATTTTCCATCAATCAAAAATATAGCAACATTCATGTAATAAGGAAGGAAAAAAACAATTGAGAGTGAAAAGTGATAAGCAAGAACAAAGGAATAAGCAGCTGATCTCCACCAACTCTTCAAACAAAGAAAATTCCTGCATACTCTTCAAAAGACGAAATTGTTAGCCAATGTCTTCTTTCAGTTGCCAAGACATACAACTTGTTGCAAGTATGTTTGACAGAGAGTTTAGAGCTGGATTGCGTTCACATTTCATTTTCAAAAATGAATCTTGCAGTGAAGAGGTTTTACAAAATATGAAATTGACATCAGTGAGAAGTTGAAAAAAAAACACTTCATCAATATTTACTGAACAATGGCAGGGTTGAGCACAGAATGGCTATTAAAGCAGGTGAAAAAATCGCATGTATGGCTCAGTGAAGACTTGTGTTATAGTTGATGGTGGCTGGTGCACTAGAAACTATGGCAATAGGTATTCTGCATTGTCCAGTCATTGGTTTTTATTCAAAAGAGGTTCTACATATCTGGATTAGAAATAAATACTGTTGCATTTATATTCAGTATTGCAGGAACGAAAACACTTTGCTTCCCAGCCATACATGTTTATGAACTATCAGGGCCCATGCTCAGGTATGGAATCTTATATTTTAGTGAGGGCATTTTGAATTGCTCCAACCATGCACTCTCTAAAATACATTAGATTTATAGTTGATGGTGACCCATGCAGAGCTTACAGCTACAGTACCCTACAGTAGAGATATAACAAAAAATGAGAGTGCCAACCATGCATGTCAGTGCCTAAAAAAGGCTTCATATGAAGCAAAAAGAAAACCCAGAATACAGGAGGCTTCTTAGTGGTTTAAAAGAAAAGATAATGTGCAACTTTGCAACAAATGCTATTGCATGCACAACCAAACAAGAGAAAGGTGGCAAAGACCTTGTAAATGAGCTGAAAGCACCACCATTGCATTTTTTTAGTGGTAATCATAGACTGCCCTGAATGCTCCAAAATGGCAGGAAAAATTACTGAATTCAGCAAAGGAGATGCCTGAAGCAATATTTTTCTTAGTCATATATATTCAGCCTTTGACATTTTAACTAGAAGAGTTCAATTTCTCATTGGAAACAGCACTAGCAACCTTGCCCACTATTTTATGAGCATAGTTACTTATCAGGGAAAAAAATATAATGGTGGCAAAAAGAGTCCAATACACAATGAGTGTTACAGCTGCAGGAATAAAATATTATAAGGAGCATTCAGCCCATTTGCATATATTTTGCAGTAGTTTTGGATCTACACCATGCCATTTGTTGAAATGGCCAGAAGCACCATAAACAAGCAGGCATGAAGAGTTAAAAGACAAGTGTTTGCAAAACAATCTACAAAGCAAGTTTCAAACCCAACAAAAACTATGGACAAGCTAATGTGGCCTGGATTTAGATCCTGATTCTCTGGAAGATGCAAAAAGTGATTTTTTGAACAGTGTACTGACTTTGAAATTAACTATGTGGATGAAGCAATGCAATTTCAGGAAAATTGTATTGACATCAGATGGCTAGAATACAGAAAAAATAGGATAACTGCATCCATAGCTGGAATATATTGTAAAAGACAGATAAAGATTGTTGCACTGTTAGTACACCAATTGCTTTATACAAATAACTAACAGACTAAAGCAAAGGAACATGGGCAAATGTATAAACAAATTGCTATATTGGCTTTTGAGAAAAAGATGGACTGCAAAGTGTATCCTTCAGGACTTTTTGTTCATATTAAATATGGATATTTTGCAACCAGTCCTGATAAAATAGCCACTTTTTTGTCTGGTAATAAGACAGTTTTGGAAGTATTAGAACAGTTTGGAAGTATACAGTTTTGGATATTTATTCAACAAACAGTGATAAAAATTAAAAAGAAACCTCAAACAAGGTTTATTAAATAAATTTAGAATACAGACTTTGCCCTGCTGCCCATGGGGCTCATGGACTAATATGCTTCACTCCATAGGTAATGTTACCTGTAAGCAAGCCTGCTTCATGCATTTTTAGTTTGCCTCATAGAGGAGGAGGGTCAACCAGAAGTGTGCACTTCTAGAATTACCAATTTCTAAGTGCTCTAAACTGAAGACTACCATTTACCCTCAAAGAGATTTGGGGATACTTGTGGATGAAGAATTAAAGTTTGACTGAAATGCTCAGTTAGTTGCCTCTTAAGTGCTCTTGACACTCCCTCTCCTATCAATGGAAGTCTGGGGATGTCATTATAGTGTAAATGCTGCACACTCAGTCTTTGCAACAACATATGCTTGAACCTGACTAGTCAACAAGAATTAGAGGACACACAAAGAAGCTTTACTGCAAACAAGCCAACACCAGACTAGGCTACTGAACAATGTCTTCCCAACTCCCTAAGTGAAGAAGCAGCCTCAGTCTCTAGTGTAGAGGCCTACAAGGGAGCAGTTGATGTAGAATAGTCACCAAAGATATGGTTTTGAGAATGGGAAGCAGCTGATGCATTGGCTCAACATCTTCAATAACCAGCACCTCCAGGATACTACTTTATTCAGAAGACAATGCAATTTAAGGTATGATCCTAAATATAGCCCTAGGATAAACATAAAACTAAAAAGCTTAAATTCAATTATTCAGAAAAACAAGAAATAATTCCAGGGAGTTGCTGGTGGTCAGTGATGATGATGAGCCATTAACTCAATTGTATCCTACCTTGTCTTTTATAGTTTGATGGACCAACACTTCTCCATAGCAATATTAAAGGCATCAACAGATGAAGTAGTGACAGCATTATCAGAAAGATTGTTCCAATGGACAATCATTCAATTGTAGAACTAATGGCTGCAGACTCATTGAGACAACCATTGGGGGCTTTAGTTTATTCAAACAAGATTTATGTATCAAATAACAGCTTTTGTCACCTTATCCATAAAGAGATTCTGTTGAATGAGACACACATCCTAAATTCTAGCAATGGTCACAAAAGACCCTTGTACAGATTGGTCAAAACTTGGGATGGTCTGCTGATTATGCAGAGGGGCCTGAGATGATTTGACAGCCAATGTTTTTAGGCCTACTAGAAGTGATGATAATCAAATAGGCCTTTATGTAAAAATTATGGGTAAATTTTTTGTAGTTCATGTAATTGACTTACCAATAGAGTAAGCATAGCCTACTACTTGATGCCTTTTTTATGTTTTTTATGAATATAATAGTCACTTCTACCGCAAATGCCAGTTTAAGCACTTTTTAACCTAACCTAAACAAACCATATTATAAATATTTTTGCACTGAGAAAATGTAGTATTATTTTGTCAAAAACAACCAATTACTCATAGCCTACTTTAATTGAAAATTTGTCATTTTTAAGAGCTCAAAAATTTGTAGTAGAAGCAATTATAATATTTGAAAGAACATAAAAAAAGCACCAAGTGGCATTTTCACTAAAATGTGAACTGCAAAAAATTTACCAAATTATGAATGTAGTAAAGTAAGGATTCAGTTATTAGCCTAGACTATGGCCAAGGCTAGACCTAAACTTTAGCTTAAACAGGAGATAAACTAGGCTAAGGTAAAATTCTTGTTTAATGACTTTTGGCTATCTTGGAAATGGTTTAGGTTAGGAAAATGAAACTTTCAGGAATATGTCTAAAGGCTAAAGTATATCCTAGGGAGGTATTTTGAAGTACCCATTTCTACTCCTTCTTCCTCTAGAGGGCGCTGAAATTTGCCTATATGACAGGGCTATACCAATTAAACTTTTGATAAAACAACATTTTACCTTAATTTTCAGTTACCAGTTGCTTTTCCCCTGCCTTTAGTTCTCAAAGTGCAATTCCTGTTACTTGAGTAGAATTCTGAGCCACATCAATGTTTTTTTTTCAAAATTTAGGAAATGTATTTGCATACCTTTAAAACCTTATAAATTGGGATGGAGCAAAGTTGTGAAGCTGAAAACAATTTTGTTGTAGTCCTACTTCATTCAAGCAGAAGATCTGTTTTGCAAGGTTTCACTTTTATAGCTCAAATATTTTTAAAGGTCATCAAGGGTCAGGACCCTCTAGAAGGAGGAGGAGAGAAGGTAGGTAGGCTACTTCAAAATATCTTCGCATCATATACTTCAGCCTGTACACCCATCCCTGAAAGTTTCATTTTCCTAACCAAAACCCCTTTCTGAGTTAGCACAAAGTCACTCAACTAGAATTTTACCTTAGGCTAATGCTAGGGGTCTCAAACAAAGACTTAACTTTATGGTGAAGGGAATAAATACAGAATTAGACACAGGCCTAGCAGAAAAGCTTAGCCAGCATCTAACATCAGAATCATAAGAAATGGACAAAAAAGAACTAACCTATTGATTAACGCTGGCATTTCAACTTCCTGTTCTTCCGTAATCTGGATCAAAATACTTTCAAGGTTACTATTTATCATAATTTTCCAAATAAAGTTTGATTTCGTTTTCGACCATCGAGATCGAATCCTAGGAGATGAATGTGAGAAATATGGCGTTGCTTGATCGTATTTACTTGTAGTCAGCGTTGTCGTCGCTAGTGAAACTCGCGGAGTGGACAAAACTACCTGTAAGGTCTTTTGGAGCTCCTTCGTTTTGGTGTTTAGGTTAAATGAAGAACCCGTCATTGGGGTGGTGGGTATTCACTAGTGCAAATAATAGGATTTACATTAAAAAGATAATTTGCTAGTTTCTGTGAAAAAGTTTTGATAAGGAGTCTACTTGTATATCTAAAGGAACCATTCGCTCCAGGAGCTTTTTTTACAGTTGCTGGTTCACTACAAGCTTGATCATTTTTTCTATGTTCTTTTTTCGAAACTGTATCTATCTCTTTAGACATCAAATATTATACTTTTACTATACTTACAAGATGTTTGTTGAGCTTGTTTGACAGTAACAGCCATTATTTTCCCCCAAATTGAAATCAACACCAGTAATTTTTTTTTCTCATCTGGCTTTTCAGATTCTTATGCCGATTTATTTTATTTGTATAATTGTCTTCAGCCGTCGTTTATGCCCCTATTAAAATTTCATTTTCCAATCACTTGTATTCTTCTCTTTTGCCTTTTTTTTTTACAAAGTCTGCATTTTTATGCAGCCATATTCTTTTTCAATTCAATATATTTATAACCTATCTTTTACAAAAAGAGGAATAAAGGCCCTTAAGATAAAATAATAAACAAATATAAAAATAAATAAGCTATAAATGAATACAAAGCAAATCAATACCAAGAGACAATCAAATAAAAAATGCAGATCAATAATGAGATGCTATTGACATAGAAGAAAGAAGTAGATAGAATTGAGATATTATACTATCTACGAACATATAGTTTCTGAGGTTCACTAAAAACTGCCAAACTGGACAAATAGAAAGGAGATGAGGTACAACTAGGCTATTATAAATTTTTGCAAGATTTAATTTATCTATTTGTTTAATATTAGAAACAATTGAAGCATAAGTGATTCACAGTTTTTTTTTTAATTTTCAAGGGATAATTTCACAGTTTCTTTCATATTTTTTTCAATAGTCATTCCGAGGTAAACTAATTTTTGAGAAAGGGGCACTTGAGCATTAGCTAAAGATAAAAAGTACGGCCATTTGTCTCTTTAAAATTGAAAGCTACAGCAGCAGTTTCTTCTTTATTGACAAAAAGCCCAATAGTCTTATATTCATTATAAAGCTGATGAGACACGTTTTCACATCCACTAAAAGTACAGCTTAAATTCAAAATTTCATCTACAAATGTCATTAATGACAGATTAAATCCACCTTAAAAACAATGAAAATTAACAGAATTTTGATGGACTCCTTTCAAAATATCAAAAAGGGAAAACCCTGTTAATCTCCATTTAACTTTGACTTAAATTGATGGTACGTATATAGAAGGCATGTGTTTCTTATTCATATAAAGCCAGTCATTAAAATGGGTTTGTATAAGGCCTCCTTTAGTTTGTTTTTAAGCAATTTTGTTCTCTCTGCAGCCCCTTGAGCTTCAGCTGCATCAGAGAATGTCTCTGACGTTACCCATGGTCCGAAGTTGAAAAGTTCATTGATTGTGATTGGTCTGTGACTAACAGTTACTGTGCACGCGATTGTTAATTTTCCTTTGGGTTTTAAATGAAACATTTAGTTTACAAAGCTACTGGTACTCATAAATTATCTTTTGCTCAAGTTTTTTGTCTTTAAACCATATACCTCTTGCACCTTGTGCTATTAAACAAAAAAACAAGTTTTTTAAATGAAAGTAGGTAGCGACATCAAAACTTAAAAGGAACAGAAATTACTCCATATATGAAAGGGGCTTTTCCTCCTCAATGCCCCACTCTTTACGCTAAAGTTTGACTCTTTCTCTTAACTTTACTTTTTAAAACAGTAAAAACCTTTAGCGTAAAGAGTGGGGCATTGAGGAGGAAAAGCCTCTTTCATATACGGAGTAATTTCTGTTCGTTTTAAGTTTTAATGTCGCTACTTTCTTTCATTTAAAAAACTTGTTTTTTTTTGTTTAATTTCTGGACGTTTTTGAATTAATGTATGTTTTGATCTTGGCACTACGCACATAAATAATTAAAACGAAATTTGCATATTAATTTTTTTGGCTAAATGGCTTTTTCATAGTTTTAATCGGAAGATTTAGAGAAAAAAGGAGCGAGGGAGGAGGCCTAGTTGCCCTCCAATTTTTTGATTACTTAAAAAGGCATTAACTTTAAATTTTTTATGAACGTTTTCATAAGTAAAAAATATACATAACTTACGAATTAACTTACGTAGCGAACTTCTGTATTCGTATGTTTTTATTGCGCATATGAGGGGGCTCGTCCCTCGTCGATACCTTGCTCTTTACACTAAAGCTTAAATTTTGTCCCAATTCCTTTAGAATGGCCCCTGAATCACAAAGGCCGTAGAATAAGTAGTTGTAATTACTAAAAATACTTTAGCGTTAAGAACGAGGTGTTACGAGGAAGTAAGCCCTCATGCGTTATAATGCCTGTTCGTTTTCAAATTTACTGCTGCTTGTCACTTTCAGTAGAAAAAACTTTTCATATTTATTTTTTCGCTGTTTTTTGAAATAATGCTAGAAAATCCTGCGTCCCCTCCATTGAAAGTCTCTTCCCCCATGAGAAGCTCCTACATGGAAAGATCATCCCACGTAACCCCTCCTCTCAACTCTCCCCCCCCCAACCAAAAAATCCCCCTGAAAACGTCTCTACACTTTCCAGTAACCATTACTATATGTAAACACAGATCAAAGTTTGTAAGTTGCAGCCCCTCCCAAGGGGACTGTGGGGAGTAAGTCATCCCAAAAGACATAGTTATTAGGTTTTTCGACTATGGTGAATAAAATGGCTATCTCAGAGTTTTGATCCGGTGACTTTGAGGAAAAATGAGCGTGGGAGGGGACCTAGGTGCCCTCCAATTTTTTCGGTCACTTAAAAAGGGCACTAGAACTTTTAATTTCTGTTAGAATGAGCCCTTTCGCGACATTCTAGGACCACTGAGTCGATACGATCACCCCTGG